>NC_142924.1:14235000-14375000 GCF_054131065.1 Drosophila arizonae | reverse complement strand
ACACACACACACGCTCATACACACATTTGCTGCGGCCACTGATATAACCTTCTCAATGACCTTTTATTGACCTTCTGCACAGACAACAGCATCGGCAGCTACGGCAACAATGCGAACATAAACGCCAACACATAAAAGTAAACATATTTCATGCACTTTTTATTCGATTGGCCAGCAACTGAACTTGGACTCGCGCCTCAGTCGGAGTCTCGCTCACTCACTCACTCTCTCTCTCTCTCTCTCTCTCTCTTTGGGCACATTTTGCGAATTTCAGTTACATTTTTGCATATGCAATTCTGATCTCCGTTTTGCGGTTTGCAGCTCCTGATGTCCGCTGCCTGCGGTTATATTGGCCGCTGCTGCTGTTGTTGTTGTTGTTGCAATTGTTGCACTTGTAAATGACAAGAACAGCAATAGCAACAGCAACAGCAGCAGCAGCACCATTGCAGGCTGCTGTGCAGCTAGTACTCTAGTAATATCCTTTTGAATAAACGCGTGGCCAGCAGCCACTTGGCCATTGCCTTGCCAAATGATTCGTGGTTTCGCTGTTATACTCTAACAACAGATTTGAACTGGGAAAAGCTGCAATTTGTTGAAGGATTGCATTTATTATGGTGCATGCTATAGACGTATAATAATATGATATTTTTATGTTCTATTTTATATACATTTTCCCCCTTACAAAAAGAAAAAGTCTTAAGTATCCATGTAAAGGTTTAAAATTTCTTAAATACCTAAAATTATTGCAAATAAAATGTAACACATAAGATAAATATATATACATTAAATATTGAAAATATAATTAATATTTTTGACTAACAAGTTTTTGACAAATATATAAAGAAACCATTTAAAATATTTTTAATATTCTGGACTAAAAAAGAGCCTTACTCCATGTCGTCTATGTGAAGCTATATGTAAAATAAGTATATACATTAGATATTTAAAATATATTTAATATTTTAGACTAGCAAAGAATTGAGCTAGTTTTTTATTGCATTTTTGCAAATATAAAGAAAAACCTTTTAAATTATATTTAATATTCTAGACTATCAAAGAGTCCAGTCTATGTGGTCTAGAGTAAAATAGAGTTTAACCATAAGGTAAATACAGTAGAATCAAAGCATTCAACTAAACCATTCATGTTAGAGCTTATACAATAATGTTAATTAACAACCCTCACTTAATTGACCTCTCAGCAATATCTTACTTACATGCCAAGCCTAACACTCATATACGAATTTATGCTCAAGACACTCAATTACAATGAATATATACATATATTTATATGCTCATACCTATTCATACACATACATATACATATATAAATTTCACTTTTGTTTAACATATTGATCTTCAAAGTTAGCGCATCGAGTAGTCGTTGCTCGGAGCAGCTGCAGTCCATTGCCTTTTTACAGTTGCAAAAACTGTAGGGCAGCGTAATGTATGTGCCAGGCCAACGCACACACAAACACCTACACGCACA
This sequence comes from Drosophila arizonae, assembly GCF_054131065.1. NCBI lineage: Eukaryota > Metazoa > Arthropoda > Insecta > Diptera > Drosophilidae > Drosophila > Drosophila arizonae. Next base: position 14,373,514 of record NC_142924.1, on the reverse strand, counting down.
CACACAGACACACATTAAAATATATATATATAGACATATCGTACTTGCCCGCCCATATCCTGTTTGTTTTTGTTCGTTGCTCGCCACTGTTGCTGCTGTTGTTGTTGTTGTTGTGTCTTTCTGTGCTGCTTGTTAGCCAAAAGCGACGGCGTTGGCGTCTAACACGTAACGCATTTGTAGTTGCTGCTGCAACTGTTGTTGTTATGGTTGTTGTTGCCGTTGTTATCAAGTGCAGCATTTAACTGCAGCAATTTTTACAGTTGAATTTGTAGCTGCCCCTGTTGGTATGCAATGCAATTTAGATTTCAATCGAAGCGTATGCTATGCGTATATGTGTGAGTGTGTATGTGTTTGTGTGTATAGTGAATAGCTCAAACATTGAAATTTATGCATTTTAATGTAACAGAGAGAGAGAGAAAGAGACAGAGAGATACAGAGTGTCGACTAATCATGACTGACTGACTGGACACAGCGAGTGGCATATCTTCGCTACCTTATGTAATGCACCTCCATCTATCCCACTATCCATATATATGTATATATAGGTACCGATAGCATGACTGAGCTGAACATTAAAATATAGTTATCAGTTTTGGCGTCGCAAGCTCGTCAATCATGTTAATTATAACAAATCTGTCACGTAGCGAACATTTACTACAAAAGACCAGACAAAGATGCAAAAAGTACAAGAAAAAACAGCAAACAGCGCTTGTGAGCCAACGACTGTCAGATACCCTTTATCTGGAGTTCTGTTTATTGTGTAGAGCGATTGATGGTAAAAACTTCCACCAAACTCTTCCATCTTTTAAGGCCTTTTATCTTGAGTTGCCTAAATAAATACTTTTGGCTTAACTCGAACGGTTTTCATCCCTGTATTATCTTTGAGAATAGTGTATATCAAAGAGCTGAAGTGATACCAGAAATGGCAAAGCGCATAAAACACACGAAGCGTCAGGTAGAAAGACTGCTTCACCTGCTCCAACACCAAATGCTGCTGCTGCTACTCCTGCGGCTCCTGCGGCTGCTGCAGCTTCTATGGCTTCAGTTGCTGCTCCGACTCTTTGCTGCTTCCACTACTACTGCTGCTGCTGATGATGATGATGCTTGATTTTATGACAGTGGCGTGGCCGTAAGCGATTTTTAAATTGCTGCTCTGCATAAAGAGAACTAGTGAGAGCGAGACAGAGAGAGAGAGAGAGAGAGACAGAGCGAGCGAGCGAGAGAATTGGGCAAAAGGTCTGGCAGAATGGCACGCGGCGCCGTTGTTGCAACACGAGTTCCGCTCGCAGCCCTTCTTGGCCTGGCCAGAACGACTTCACCTAGCCGGACTGAGCAGTCGTGGGGTCACAGGGATCGGGGGCAAGTGTAACGTGGTACGTGTTGCACTGGTCAGAGACGATAAACCGTTAGACGTAAAGCATATCCTTAAACCGTGCGCTCTTGCCCATTGTTCCGAGCGGAGCGCTCGAAATTGTTCACAAATTGAGTTTGTTAATAGGGCCAAATGCTTCGAGCTGTACCTAAAAAATGCGCCATTAGAAGTTTTATGCAGCGAGCGAGAGCGAGAAGGAGGGAGTGCGAACGAGCCAGAGCCATGGCTAAAGAGTCGGACATGGCTGGGATTGTAGAGGCCACGTTCAAGTTGCCAAATACGCAGTCAACTTTTGTTGCCAAATCCTGACTAAGTGTGCACGTGTGTGTGTGCGTGTGTGTGTGTGACAGCATGTGCGTGTTTAGTTCGTTCGAGTGAGACGCACACACACACACACGTAGAGTAAACTACAAACAGCTATAGAAATAAAACTCGAATGCATTCAAACGGAAATGCAAATAAATCTTAGTCACCGAAAGGCAATTGGCTTTGGTCAGCGGCAAAACCACTTGAAAATGGCAGCAATGCGACTATTTCATATACAAAAAAAAACATATATATAGCAGATATATAAATGTATGTGCGACACTTTATAGCAGAGCCACAAAATATATAGCAAACAGTTGACTTATGAGCTGCACGCTTGACTATTTATTAAGATTGCATTTTGGTTTAATTTTACTGAGGTTATTTAGCAACAGCAGCTAGATATCGTCTATTACAGTGCCAGATCATAAACAAGCTGAATCACTGCTATCGATTTATGCTAAACAAAGTGCCATGAAGAAATAATAAATTTTGAAATATATTTCATTTCCTTTGCAGTTCAAGGCCAGAAAATTCAAGGTAAAACAACGGCTAGAGAGAGAGAGAGAGAGACTGAGAGAGAGACAAGATTTGAGTTCCTTTCAAAGTATTTTGTATGCACAAATGTCCTTTTATGCACATTCCTCATATATCACATTGATTCATAAATTTGGGTAAGCCACAAATGATTTTTGGCATAAACAAATAGTTTTCATAAACACATTTACTTTGCTTTAGAAACCCCAAAATAATTGTTAAATTCTTGAATATATTTTCTAATTTGAAACTCGAAATTCGTTGACAATATTTTATGGATTTAGGCCAAAATTGAATCATCGGCACGCCCCAATCAAATATTTCGGCAGCTCCTTTTTAAAACATTATTGCCCAAGATATTTGTCCATTTAAATCAATTGATATTAAGTGAAATGCCACAGTTTGCAATACACACACACACACACACACACACACTCATACACATACACACACGCTGTGCTAGTGCTCTTGGTAAAATCACAAAAGATTTGCCATCAAATGAATTTCAATGCAGTCAGTAAAACAATTTCGAAAGATTTGTTACGGATTTGCACCCAACTCAACGAGAGGCGTGGCTGTGGGGCGTGGCAGTTTTCGGTAGCAGAGACTAGTTGAAGCAAATACAACATATAGAAAAAATACAATTTAACCTAATGCTAATAATGTGCAAATTTTGCCATAGAATTCGTTTTGCTTACCCCCCAAGGCACAATTGAACATGTGTGTGTGTGTGTGTGCTGGGGAGATACTGTGTATGTGTGTGAGCTTCTCTCAGAGGGCTTAGATGTATAGCTACAAAACAAGCGCAGGCATTAGCTATAGTCTTTAGACTTCACTCAAGCTCACTCACTCTTCCCCTCTCGCTCAGCCAGTGCATATTTTGGCCAGTTTGGTTTTAGCCATATTCGTGTTTGTCTTAACCTTTTGCTTGTCGCACAACCTTTGCCTGATCTGCATATTTAAAATGGATAAAGTGTACGCATGGCCAGCATATGTTGCTCTCAATCCAGCACGCCACCTGCCGGCCTGTCTGTCCATCCATCTGTCTCTCTCGCTCACTCTTCTTCACACTGTGTGTGTGCGGTCAATGCAATGTGTCCAGTGTCCCAGTGGCCATTGCCCAATGGCCTGCTTGTCTGGCCGTCTGGCCGTCTGGCTGTCTGGCCGTCTAGCAGTTTGGCATGCATAAATGCATACGGACATGCCGTTTACTCGGCCCTCGGGCTTTATTTTCACAAATACCAAATACACACAATACACACACACACACACACACAGGCACACTCTCGCACATCCACATGGCTGAGTATTAAGTATATATCTTACTGGGGGGTCTCAGATCTTGTGCATATTTTGCTTATAAATATTTTGCCATTTTCAACAATAAATATTTTAAAATATTTAAATGCGCAACCACAGAAACAAATTTGCGCCAATGTCCTGGCCATGTCCTGGGCGCTGCACGAGACTCGTCTGCTAGCTGTGCCTGCTTCCTCCTGTTCCCCTTTTGTTTATTATCTCTATCGCCAGTGCTGTGATTTTCAACAATGTAGTTTAATTTTATCAACACATAAGCTCACACACACACACACAAGTGCAAGGACTAGTACATTGTTTTGTTGCCAGCTCTTGCGGACTTTGCCTTTTGTTGTTGCCATCTGCCGATAACGTTAGCTCAATTCTCAATTCTCTTTATGAAATTGCCACAAAATACTTGTTGTCAATAAGGCAGCTTTGATGCCCATCAATTTTCTATTGATTTCAATAAATGACCATATTTCAGTATCGATATGGGGCTTATTTGATGAAATTCTAAGAAATGCATTCTTAGCTCTAGGCTCTTGATGCTCTTTCTTATAGCTTTTTTCGGAATATGTATAGATCATCAAATTTTCAATATTAAATATTGTTTTACTCTGTTGTATATTTGTTACATAATCTAGATAAAGTGCTTGCTTTCCGTTTTGAAATTGGCATACAAATATATATAAATATATATATTGAAATTGTTAGCCTTGAGTATAAGCAACGTATAATATTAAATTATATAAATATTAAATGATTTAAGAATACCATAAATGACGTGAATTTAGCTTATATAATATGAAACGCGTTGTACTAAGAGGCTTATTTTATTTAATAAATGATTTTTAAATATATTTATATTAATTGTGGAAAGTGAGAGTAATTTAATTCAATTCAACTGAATTCAATTAAGATCAATTAAATGGATATTAGCTTAAGGATTCAATTAAAAATTTACAAGTCTTGTTAACTATTTGTAAAAAATAATAATATGTAAATATGTCGACGAGCATCTATTAATTTAGTTTAGTTTATATATCTACCTATTACTAAGCAAAAGAATTTATAAGCTTTCATACAATTGTTATTAAGTTTTAACATAATATTCATTCAATTTAAAATTAAATATTTGCATAACTTAACGTTTATGTTCATTAATATTTTTTTATTATTTTTTTTTATTATTTATTAATTTAGTATTTATATATTTATTTACTTATTTCTGTGTATCACATTTCTATTTATATATTTATAATTTTTAATTTTTTAGATTTCTTGAATATACATTTAGCTAAATTAAATATCTATTTTAATATACATATATCCTACACAGACAGAAATTGCAAAAGCTTCAATTTTTTATATACAAAATTGTCTTCTTTCTACACATCACTCAATGTGCTCCTCAATTGGTTAGTGTATTTCAGATTCGATATTTTTTTACACTAAGTCTGCTGTCTTTTAGTTTTTTGGTTTGCTTAATTCCTTCAGCTTCGTCCTGGCAATTAGATATTTGTGCTGATTGGCTTAACAATGTTTGTGCACAAAATGCAATGTGAATTGTTTTGTATTCAATTTCATTGTGATTGCTATTATTGTTGTTGCGGTCTATTTAGTAGTTGAATTCAATTAGCAAGTTTTGCTCTCCTGTGGCGATTCCATTAATTTGTGCTCTAATATGCTAATCTGTAAAATTCACAAAACTCTAATGCAAATCGTAAAGCATTTGCATTTACTATGACAAATACATACATATAAATGTATATATATTTATGCGTAAAAGAGAGAGAGAGAGAGAGCGAGAAAGATAGCGTTTAAATATTTCATTTTGGCTGCTGCGACAATTTGCAGTCCATTCATATGGTTTTTTGTGCTGGTCTACCCCTTCTTTGAGCAGATTTTCTGCTCTCTTTTTCAGTTTTTGTTCTTTTTTATATTTGGCGTAATTTTTACATTTACGAGCCATTAAAAATATTTTATTGCATTTATATTTCGCTGGCTGCTTTATGGCTGCTCTGCAGGAGATTCTCTTGCGTATGTCCTGATACTTTGTTGCCCTCTGCTTGGTGCCGATGTCCTCCTCGTCCTGTTGGCTCAGGACGCACTCATGTGAGCCTCGCTGTTGCTGCTGCTGCTGCGGCTGATGATGATGATGATGATGACGTTGATTTATTTGACTTTTGTTTATGGTATGCACTCCACACACACACACGCATGCCCTCACACACACACACACTCGAACAAAGTTGTGTTAACAAATTTCTGAGCCAAATATGCAGCAGGGCAAATATTTTTTTTTCCAGGTATTTTATTCGTTCAATGTATTCAATTCCCGCTGCGAATTTGCCATGCAAATTGCAAATGACTTTTGCGGGACATTAGAATATTGCAAATTATTATTAATAGGTCTGGACAATATACAAAAAAGGAATACCTTCTGGCTTAAATTCAAGATTAAAATTCTTTAACATATTTTAAAAAAATATATAAATAAAAAAATAAAATAATATACATTCCCAATTTCTATTTTCACCAACATAGACAAAGGCAAACTCATATCAAATTTATATTCACACACACACACACTTTAGACCTGGCTAACAAATTAAGGCTCGCATTGCCAACTGGAAGTAATTTTAGAAAATTATTTGTATTAAAATTGTTGAAAAACACGCGGCTCACCTCGCACCAGAAAGCGAAACAAAATTGTGTTTCCACACACACTCACACACTCACACACACACACACACATACATACAGCTGGGATGTCTGGGTGTGTGGTTGTGTGTATGTGGCTTACTTGTTTATGGGTATTTGGGTTAGAAGCTCAAGTGTTTTGTTATTGAGTAAACATGTCATAAATACCGTTATACAAAATACGTGTTCGTGTTCGTGCGAGCGAACGAACGAGCGAGCGAGTGAGCGCGTCTGTGTTTGCATAGAAAAATACGACTAACCGCGCACGGTGTTGAAAATCCTTTTACTAAATACAAACTACATACCAAAACGCACACACACACACACACACACACACGCATACGCACAGCAACACGTAAAGCCGTTAACACACATAAACACACGAAAACACGCGTCTCATATTTCAGCCTCATAAAAAAGCATAAAGACGAAAGTTGTGAATGGGTGGGTGCATGAGTGTGTGTGCGTGCGTGAGTGTGTATATGTGTTTGCGTGTGTGGTAGATGTTAACGCATTGGCAAAACCTCCGACGCTGCTGCTGCCACAGCATAGTACCGTTACACATCCAGGCATTCTGTTTGCCTTCTTGCCGTATTTAAAAATGCCCGAAAGGCACAAGGCGAGAGTTATTTGAAATGGGTTCTATTTGTGCAAGCTGTAGGTGTATATAGCCTGAGACGCGGGGGAAACGAGAGGCGTGGCCGGCGTTGGTGTTAAGCTCGCACAACGTTTACACAACTTTTTCAAAGTTAAGTTTCCAAGGATAAGCTAAAAAAAAAAACAAAAAAAAAAAACAAAAAAAAATATATATATATATTTTAAAGCGGCTTAAAGTAAAATTTCCATGCAATATATTTAGCAAATTTAATCTAACAAATCTCTAGTTAATTTATTTAATTGGTCGTGAAAAAGCTGCATAGATAAAATTTTTTCAATGCTCATAAATATTTAATTGTTGTCAATGCTAAAAATGTTTATTTGTTATTTTCATAAATTTCTCTTACAATTCCATTTTTGTTTGCTTTTCTCTCTGTATTTTTTTTTTTTTTTTTTTTTTTTTTTTTTTTTTGTTGCTCTAAACAGGTTTGCAATCTGTTAAAATGCGTTTTAATTACAGTTAGCAAACTAGTAAATTTATTAGTAACATAGACAGACAAAAATATTGACAAACAGCGCGGCGGGTGCGTGCCATTGTTTGCTTAAAGGCCAGGCGCATAAATTAATTATGCGCAAAATTTATTAATTGTCAGAAACAATTGAACGTGCGACCCAATAATGACGACGGCAACAACAATGGCAGCCGAAAACAGCGCCAGCAACAACAATTATAATGACAGCCGTAAAACAATACAAGTAAACAGACACACACACACGCACACAAACACACATTGAAGTAAAGGCAAAATCAAATGAAATCAATTATGCACAAAGTTAATTTCAGCTAAATGACAAATTGAATTTAATTGCCAGTACATGTGGCGTATTGTCAACTATATGTGTTTGTGTGTGTGTTGCGTGCGTGTTTCTCATTGATTATACCATTTGTTACACCTACACAAACATTTTAAAGTAAATTTTGTATGTGACGCCTGAAGGTATGCAACACTTTTTATTCGATTCGTTTTTTCAGATGTTTGTATATGATTAATGATAAATAAACATGTAAACAGAGTGAATTTAGTTAGCATATTTAATTTTGTTTAGTTTATTATTATTTCCCACAATTACAGTTTAGCTGGCATCATTATAAGGCCTGGTACTCCAATATAAATACATTGAATATTCCCATATGAACCCTTTAACTCTCTGTTCGCTTATTCATTAGTCAATTGGCCCAGCTCAGTCTCAATTATCGTATTTACCTAGACTACACAACAAATACGCTCAGCTAAGACAGTTCTACAAGCCTATTTCAGTGTTCATTTTCCCTTTGTTAACATTCAATTAACATTCCCCACATCAGCACTTCACCAGGGTATTCATTTGTCGACCCAGCCCAGCCTTCACTCTGCTGCTGTGTTATCTTTTGCGACTTGGCCTGAAACACAATTACAGCAATTTTCTGGCCTTAAATGGTGTTTGCACTTAAGGCCCCTGCGCCGGCAACATATTTGACAATGACTCGATGTCCGGTTTTTGGCGTCGATTATATTATTTTTTTTTCTCTCTCTCTCTCTCTCTCTCTCTCTTTCTTTCAGCTCTTCTTCAGCGGCAGCTCTGGCTGTAGGGTTTGTAAAAAGCGCAGCACTCAGCTTAAAAATATTTGTCGTTTAGGCACTCACACACTGCAACAGGAACAACAAGAGCTGCCGCTGGAGCAGCAAGAGCTATGTAGACACTGTCCTGCATGGTGCTAGGTCGTATCTCTCATATGGCATCACGATACGAGAATGACGTCCATGCCATGCCATGCCATGCCATGGGCAAGGACCAAGTGCTAAGAGCTGAATGTGAATGGCAAGGCGGAAAGAGAGGAAGGGGGCGCAAAGGGAGGGAGGCAGATGGACCGGTCGTCGCCAAGCAAACTCATCAACATTCAACGTTATTGTCACTGAAAAATACACACAATTATCGTTACAAATTGCTGTTAACTCTCACTCGCATTCGGTTGCTTTCAGTTTGCGCCGTCACCAGGATCAGCAGGACGAGCGAACGGCAGCGCATGGAACAGGCCGAGAGATGTTGTCGTTACCATTTTTGCTCGCTTTGTCTGTGGGCGAGCGGGGTGTCAGGGGCGGTAGAAGGAGGGCAGCAGAGCTCGGTTTTGGTGTCAATGGAAAGTGCTATTGAAAGTGTGACGGTGTGTGGACGAACCATTCACACACACACACACACCCATACACACACACACAGTGATAGGTATATACACATGCAAACAAAGCAAAAAATAAATAAGTGTGTCGGAAGTTGCCTTCAAGGCATGCGGATTGCACATTGTTGCTGCTGCTATTCCCAAGGATGATGCTGCAGTGGCTTTGACAATTGAAAAGCATAAAGAAAGAGAGAAAGAGAACTAGATATGATACAGAGAGAATGAGAGAAAGGGAGAGCGAGAGCGAGAGTGCGAGCGAGTGGGGGCGACTTGACAGATGTGGTATAAGTAGTGCTTAAAAATGGCTGTCCATCAGTTTGACTGTGCCACATTTCCTCAGCAGAGCCCTTGTTCTCTCTCACTCTCTCACTCTCGCTATCTCTGCCACGCTGTTGCTGTCTCTGTCTTGCGCTGTTTCTCATTCTTATGACTAGTGCATTAGCATTATACTGCAACAAGCACTCAATAGCAGCCAATTATTCAGAGTGATTTGCAACGGTCACACACAGACACACACACACACACTTACACACACTTACACACACTTACACACATACACACGCACACCAGCTTACCACTCCCTCAAATGTGCCGCCCTAATGAGTTCATTCGAGTTTATGAACAGCTGCAATAACAGTGTGGCAGACGCCGCGTGTTCTGCACCTGCCCCCGCCTCTTCCTCTCTCACTCTCCCACACTTGCCACTTGCCATGCGGCAACTAATTTGCATTTCATTATTTGCTCGCTTTCACGTGCGTGGTACCGAGTGCAATAAACGTGGCCTTAAGACTCTGTTGAATCGTAAAAAGTAAATGTTTAGCACTGCAATCAGGTTGACTCGACAATACTATGCTCTACTGGGCTAAGCTCTAGATTAAACTGTACCGTAAAAGGGATTTGAGAGAGTCGATAAGAGAGTTGCTAGATTGATATTGCATTTAGTTTAATTTAGACTATAAAATCCTTAAACTCTTAGAGCAAATAATTATTGCCCTAATTTCTGTCTCAAAACTGAGCTCTATATATTTTTGCTTTGATATCCAGTCAAAACAGGGTCTGAGTAATTGATTTATATACATATGTATATGGTTCTATCATATTAAAATCTGTTTTCCATTTTCTCCTTACATATTAATTATAACTTAAATAATTCATAAAAAAAAAAAATAAATAAATAAAAATAAATAAATAAAATAAAATAAAAATATTAAAAATGCATTTTAATTATTATTTGGCATATATTATTACTTAATTAATTCTTAAAATATATTTTAACTGAAAGCTAATATCAACTGGTCAAACTCTTACTCAAATCAAGTCCTTCGATTTATTAGCAAAAATTTTAAATTTCTATATATTAACATATGGCATTTCCAACTATTATATATCTTAGCTCTACCCTTAAAAACTTCTCACACGCACAGCACAGCCAATATACTCTCTCTACTTACACTGCAGAGTCGCTATAAACATTAACAACGATAATGATGAAAATAAGAGGAGCTCTTAGCTGCTTCGCTTGCCACTTTGGCACCTCAGTTGGCTGAGTTCATTTTCAATGCTTTGCAGCTCTGAGCGAAACTAACTACGGCTGCTCAATCACCGCAATTTACTACGCTCTAATATTAATTTGCACTCAAGCCTTAAAGCTGCAAATGCAGATTTAATTGGGGAGACAAGAGCTATTTATTTGATATTCAACATATGTAGATTTAAGCATTTTACCTTATTTGCATAGCTGACCCACATGCTGAATTTAATCAATAAATTTTCCACACCATCAATTGATTTATTTACGCTTCTTTTTTTATTTATTTATTTTTTTTTTTATGCAGCCAGCCACTTTTTATCTTTGGCATATGAAAATGAATTAACATTTTTATTTATTTAAAAATGCATTTATTTAGCACTATCGTGTTGACAAAATTCATTTGCTTTGTGGCATTTGCAATTTCCAGCACCTGTGGCATCAACGCTCGTCCCGCCCTTGCCCCCCATATGCATACATTACACATACGCCCCGTTTGTCGCATGATTGAAATTAAGAGAAAACATTGCTGCAAAAATAATATTTGCTGAATGTTGAAAACTAGCTGTGAGCCAGTGGAAACATTTGTTAATTCTATAAAATGCGGAGGACCTTATTACATTTTTTTGTAATATTTATGATATTTGCATAAGATAATGCGAGGCACGAGCTCGTCCATCTACCATGTAGGCGGTACCTGCTGTCTTCATATATATATATATATCTCTCTCTCTGTGTTTGTTCTGTCTGCCAGCTGCTGCCAGCACATGTCGAGTCCTTTGCATACACAGTGTGGGAGAGGGAGAGAGAGGGAGAAGGGTAGAGAGAGGGAGTGCAGTTCTGTGGCAGCTTTTGTCAAAATATATGATGCTCATATGTTAGCTGTAGCCGGGCACTCAACGTGTGCCGCATTATTCACTCATCAACAGCCCCAGCCCTCAGGATGCCCATCATCATTATCATTGTACTTCTTGCACTTCGTTGTTTCTACTTGTTTGTCTGTCTGCATGCGCCTGCCCGACTGCCCGCCTCTGTCTCTCTGTCTGTTCGCCTCTTGTCCCTTTTTTGTTTTTTTTTTTTTTTTTTTTTTTTGTCATTCACATGCCTCGAAAAGTGTTTTAAAGTAGACTTTGCTTTGTTGCGGCTAGGCAGCTGTGCTTTTTGATGTACATGTGTATATGCACATATATATATATAAATGTATGTATATGTTAATATCATATTGTGCACAGTGAGAGCCTCATTTGAGGCCTAAAAACTTCATTTGACAAACTCGCTTGGCTAGCAGGTCATCCGACTATGAATAAGATAACATTTATTATTTCAGCTATGCCTTTTTAAGCAGCATTACGAGCATTTTCAACACGGTAAGTAGGAAGTAGTTGCTGTTAGACGTGACTTCAATGTAGTGTTTTTAATAGAAAAGTATATAAATAAATAGTATAGGCAGAAGTATATGCAGTTTTAGTTTGATATTGTGCAGACAGAAGGAGGAGCAGGCCTATTTGAAATATCGAAGTCTAGTAAGACCAAGCTTAGCTGCTCTTTTTTTTAACTCAATTTCAATTCAATTCTGATGTCACATTCTCCTTTCACAATAGTTGTGCCTATATACAGTACTTATTCCATCAGTCAGAGTATAGTTATATGTATATCTGCTTTGGAATATGTGTTTGATTCTTATTCTATGATAAAGAAAGCATTTATTTATCGCTCTGCGTTCTGCCTATGCCAACACACAGCTCACAAATAACTGGTGATCTTTAATCGACATCTATAATTAAGTGTATTTTACTCACACTCTCGGCAAAAACTCAGAGAACCAATTGCTACGATACTTTAACGATTTCATTCGGGCGTTCGGCGAGCAGCCGTTTCATAAAGCCTTTTGCATATGTATTGGTCTGGTCGCTACACATGAGAATGTGTGCGTGTGTATGCGTGTATAAAGACCTGCCTGTGTGAATATCAATCGTATTCATTTTGAGAGCGTAACACGAATACTTCTGCTCAAGGCGCTCAATAGAAAACGAAATGAAAAGAACCGAAGTCCCTAGCTCAGAGCGAGACCGAGTGAGTTCGATATATTCGGATTTATTTCAGCGAAACGCTCAACTGTTATTGGACAGCTAAAGTCAGCATACATATATGTATATTCTAAGAGTGAGCATATATTATTTTGTTATATTACGCTTCAACTCTAACCTCTCTCAGTAAACCAAGTCAGCTGCATCTCTGTTCAATCTCCAACTTCTGTGAGCGATAGTTTCCAGCTGCCTCTTCTCATTCGCCCGTATCAACAGCTCCTATTTAGCGGCTCTTAGCAAACCAGTCGAGGCTTTCTCTATATAATATTTCACTCTACAGATCCACCCATCCAACCTGTTGTAGCCACATCTCAGCATCAAGTTCGATGTGTTTGCGCTCAATAGCAAATCATTTCGATGGGCTGCAGAAATCGTTTTCTAATCACAATCCATCCATGCAGCTGTCAGCTAATTATATTACTTACCAGAAACTACGCGTTGGCCATCTTCAGATGTCATCTTTTAATTAGAGTCCTATGCGAGGACAGGGCAGTCTCAGAGTCAGGCCGGGCGATGCGCTGCAAGGCTGTCTTTTGAAGGAATTTTTTATTTTTTTTTTTATTTTTTATTTCTATTTTGCCGCCTTTTCGTTTCATAATTTGCTGAGCTGTGTGCGCTTTTTTCCTGTTATTTGTTATGCCCGACTGCAGGCACTTGTTGGGGTCCCCCCCTACCCGATTCTAGAAGCTCTTTCCATCTATTTCAGGCACTCAAAAGGCAAAACTAATTTCTGTTGCTGACAACCATTTAAATTCAATTTGTTTGCTTGCCGTGCAACAATGGAAAGCGCAATCCCCACAATCTCCGGCAGGCCGCTGAAATAGTGGGCGTGGGCAGCTGCACGGAGTCGTCGATTATCTCTGTGTGTGTGTGTGTGTGTGCGTGGCATGCCTGATTATCCAGCGTCTTACATATTTATGCTGGCTTGCCATTTTGGCCACCTTTTCTTCTTTATTTTTACATTTTGTGCTCCTCTCTGGTCTGCTCTTCTCTCTCTCTCTTCTCTTCAGCTTTTATTTTATTTCCTACCTATTTTCTGCTTCTTTCGACAGCAGCAGCAGCAGCAGCAGCTGTTGAGCGTCCTTTTTTCCGCGTGTGTGGCAACATTATTAAAAACTACTTAAAAAAGGCTTATGGTTTGGTTGCCATGTGGCATGTGGCAAGAGGAATGCGGCCAACGCGTTCGCTCACTCGTATGTATTTTGGCAGCCAAAGAAGAACTAGAAAATGAAAAACAAACACATTTTCTTTATCGCTCTGATGCTGTTTAAACATCAACAACAACAACAACAACAGCAACGAGTGGAAGAACAAAGGGTATTATTCGTTCAGCTCAAAACAGCTGGCGTCAATGTTTGAATGACAACATGAATGATTGAACGAATGACTGGCCGCCTAGCTGCTGCCACTGCTGCCCCTGCTGCCATTTCTGCCCCTGCTGTTAGCCAGGGTCTGGCCATGTTGGGCTCTTTGGCCAAATTGCGATGTGGATGATGATGCTGCTGCTCTGCTGCTGTCGCTGCTCGAACGCAGATGGCCTTATTTATGCTTGCCGGTCGCAAAATGAGCCAAAAACTGCGGGTTGGCGGCCATATTTGCTTAAAGCAACAACAACAAAACCAACAACCGCTACAACAACTACTATAACTGCTACTACTACTACACTTACAGCAAATGCTTTCACTGTGTGTGTGTGTGTGTGTGTCTATGCTCTGAGCTGCCTGCCCTCTCCAATTGTTGCTCCCAAGTACACATAAAAAATATTTACACAATGTCCGTTTCGTTCTTATTTTTTTGTGTTTGTTGTTGCTTGTTCAGCAAATCAAAAGGAGCATATCGGCTTTGTGGCAAGTCTGTATAGTTGTTCGTTCAATTCTCTGGGGTTATCGATTTGAGATCTTAGAATATATACTCATGTGTAAATTTGTTTAATAAAGTGATTGGATTGGATTGGTTTAATAATAAGGAAAAGAAATAACTCTATTTTATTTACAGCTTATAAATATAATATTGTTTCTTGAGCATTTGATATGTTTGTATATTTGTATATACGTATCTGCCTATCTATAGAAATCAGAATCATCAGGACCATCAACAGTTTTGGTCTCATCTTTTAGTTTTTAAACATTATTAAATATTGAAAAAATATTTAAAAAATAATTTAATTAATTTTGTATTAGTTTAAGCATTATACTAGCAACCTGCGCTTAAATATATTTAGATTTTATAGACCAACAAACTTTTTTCGAGGTGCTGGTTGAAATAATCTGTGAGCCACTGTAGTTATCCCATGCAAAACCAAACAGTTGATCAGTTATCAAAATCTGAACGAGTCATATAAAGTCGTTTATGCCCGATTGACTTTTTTGCATGTATATAAATATATATATATATATTTTTTTTGTTTCAGCTGGCAAACAATTCGGCGCCATTAGGAGGCGGCGTTCGCACTGTGTTGAGCTGTGGAGCTGTGGAGTGCTTGGAGGGCCAAACAAAAAGGGACAAATTGCGGGGCGCATTTCAAAGTTTAACACGTTTTGGTAATTTCATCAAGGACATGTGCATAATATATACAATGTACATGCATAATCATATATATAAATATATATGTATGTCTGAGGCAATCAGTCGGGCGTGAGAGCTAACAAAAATTCTGTAACTAAATAGTAATTAGCATGAAAAGAGGGTTTGTAATTAACATTTGCTGCAGAGCGAAAGGAGAGGGGAAAAAGCTTAATTGATCACAATAATAATTTGACGAAGAGTTTGAAGGACGCAAATAGATTAAAGCTTGGCAAGGGCCAAGGGTCAACTAGCTTACAGTTCAATAACTCTATTTTCTATCGTCCTTATCTATATAGGTACCTTATCGGTATAGGTAGCTAAATGTTTACTTTCCCTTCTACAAAAATTTGGCTCAATTTAAGTGAAATTAGCAACGCTTTTGGCTGAGAGCTCTGCTGCTAATTGTCAGTTATGAGCTGAGCTCGTTATGCAACTGCAACGGCTTCGAAAATAAATAAAAGACGACAGATGGTCGCACAATTTGGCCATTACACCAATTAGATTTGGCTCAGTTTGAGTGCTGCATCCGTCAGTGGCTGAAACTCAATTTCCTACCAATAACGGAAACGTTCATCAATGACCATTTGGCACTTTCGGTTTCAAGTCCAAAAGGCCAATGGGTACGATTTTCGAGTTGGTTGAAGCCAAATCAACTGCTGCGTCGACAGCTGGACAAACGGACAGACGGATAGATGGACAACTCGAACAGATAGACAAATGCCAGTCGCATCGAGTCGAGCCAGTTGAGAGTGAAGCTGAGGATGAGCAGAGGCGAGGCAAGCAGAGCTGCGGCGAGTCGAGTCGAGTCGACTCTAGCAAATGCAGTGCGGAAGTACAACTGGAAAATTTAATTATCACACACATGCATGCACGCACACACACACACACAGAGGCTTGGCCTGATGTCGTGTTCTTGTGAATTGTCAATGTCAGTTTGGGGTCGATTGTTGGTTTTGTTAGCCATGCAAGCGGATTGAAGCCGAAGCCGAAGCCGAAATCCTTGATGTGTCGACTGCCTCTGCTGGCTGTGTACTGCACTCAGCACTGGATTTTCGGTTAGCCCAGAGTCGCGTGCGGTTTTACCCAGCCCCACCCCCAGCCAGTACCAAGCCAGGCAAGCAAAACTAACCAAACTGCAGTTCGCCATCTCCATTACGGCTTTCATTTCTTTGGCCATAATGTCAACTTTCTGACAGCAGCTGGGCCCACAAAAAACAAAAAAAAAAACACGAAGAAATATATACACAGTTGCATATGCATTGCAATTAAAGCCATGCGTGTCCATTCAACTGGCCAAAAACTTTGAATATAATTTTAATTAAAATGCAGCAAAATCGCTTTATGACATAACATTCGTGCCACATGGCGTATGCTGGCAGCTGCCCAAAAGTAAAGAAAGCCAAATCTAATCACAAGAAATGCTCTTGGCTGGCAATTAAAAGCAGCTTTACCTTGATCAAGAGCTTAGATATCTGAAGTTTTGCGGGCTTTACGGGCTTCAAGACTCGAAGACTGTCATTTATAATTATTTTAGCTGCGCCTGGCCACATTTAACACGTTTAACAGGCCAGCGCAAAACTTTGCCCATAATTAAAACTAAAAAGCGAAATGTGCTTTTTATTCCAGCCAAAGAGCGAGAGGGCGAGGGAGAGGGAGAGAGAGACAGAGGGCACAAAAGAAAAGGGCCCGCTAAGTGCAGCTGACAACAATTGCACTGAGGCTCGCT
Source organism: Drosophila arizonae (assembly GCF_054131065.1). NCBI lineage: Eukaryota > Metazoa > Arthropoda > Insecta > Diptera > Drosophilidae > Drosophila > Drosophila arizonae. The sequence goes on along the minus strand of NC_142924.1, from coordinate 14,356,579 downwards.
CTCGGCATGGCTAAAACAAAAGATGCCGAAATTATTCAACAAGCGGTGACGCCTGCTGCCAGGACGACGAACGGACGGACGGACAGCCAGTACAACTGGCAGGACGACTGCCATTTTTAGACAGACGCCGCACCGCTCAACGCGCTTTATTGTGCCCGCGACTCTTTTGTGTTTTAATAAGTTTTGCTCTGTGCACAACAAACTGCCGCAGAAAGCTCAACTTTAAACACTCAGCCATTCCCCCTCCCCCGTCTCCGCCCATCACGTCCCGCACGCCTTTTTCTGCGGCTGTTGTCAGGCATTTAGCGTAGCTAAAACCAATAATTAATACCAAGACCATTGTCATTTATTATCCCCAACGCTTACCTCTATATTCAGTTTAGTTTTCATTTACTTTTTTCTTTCATTCTCTTTTTTTGTAAGCTTCTCTCTTTCATAGCTTTCTCAATTTTCTGCTTGCCATTTGAAGCTGCTGCTGCTGCTGTGGCTGCAGCTTCGTTAGTTTCATGTTCACATAATACCCAGCACACACACACACACACACTCGCTATACACACTCATGTGCACTCGAATGCCCTCTCTTCAGTCATGCAGCTCTATTGCTGCCGCTTTAGCCGTGCGCCATGTATCTTCAATTCTTTTGCGTTGCTCTTTCTTTTATATCTCTATTTTTTTCTTTTCTCTACTTTTGCCATTTTACTTGTTGTTTCTTCGTTGCTTTTTGTGTGTTTCATTACCTATTTTGTGAGGTATATTCGCAATGGAATATAACTTGAAGCAAGGAAGTTTATATCGACGGCGAGCCTAAATAGTAATCAAAAATCCATATTTTAACCATATTATATGTTAAATACAATTTATTCAGTTGCTTTACACTCCAGCTAGATATGTCTATATTTCTATATGTATTCTGCATTCATTTATAATTATACATATGTATATACAATATTTATATTATATTCACATATTTATTTATCCAGGATTCGATTTACAAATCTATATTCCATACATCAGTCTCTCTCTCAGACATCTATATTCTTCATATATGTATATCCATTTCCATATATTAATATCCATCTACAATATCTATTTGGGATGGCTTTATTCGACCTTATTTTCAATCATTCTATTTTTTATTTCTATTCATCTTGGGCATTTTCATTGACTATCGATGACATTAGAGTCAAGTATCGATAGTTATAATGCTATAATGCTTCCCCCTATTTCGTATTCATAATCCTATCTATAAATCTGTCCTATTCATATTTATATTCCCTTTAACCTACTACACTATCTATAAGTCTGTCCAAATTTCTATCCATATAATCGCATTCTACCTACAAATATTCCTATTTATTTATATCAATCACATTCGTCCCCTATTCATTGGACAATCAAGCATATTCGGCATTCGTTCATCCAATTTAAGCCGTTTTTTGTTAGCGGCTTGAATTCTTTCTATTTTTATTTATTTTTACCCTCCAATTTTTTTTTTTTTTTTTTTTTGTGGCTACTGCTGCTGTTGATAACTTTGTTTTATAGACTTTTGTTCTCGCTGTTGTTACCTAGCGACCCAAATACCCCGTTCAATAGTTTGTACCATTTTTACAATTTTTTTTCTTTTTCTCTCTGACCAGCTTCGTTGCCTTTTTTTTTTATTTTTTATGGCTTAGCTTGTTGTGCGTGTGTGCTGCTGCAGGTTTTGGTTGTTTCTTCACATTTTCACAATTTTTTTTTTGACTGGCTTGCAGGGCCTAACATTTGCAAATCTTGTGTTAGTTTTTCCAACAAGGTTTTTCGTTCTGCATGCACGCTTAAAACATCAGAGCCCGAAGAGAACAATTAAGCGGAGAAAAACAAAAGACGACAAAATTGTACAAATGAAATCGTAACGGATCCGCATGCCCTTTGGCCACACATTAAAGAACTTCAATTATATTTGAGGGTAAAGACTTAATTGAATCTCAATGCATGCGAGATGAATGCTCCATTTGCCAAGTAGGGGGGGGACAGTTCAGTTTAAAGCTCTTAAAAGGATTTTCAAATGCTTGCCTAAGCTCTTGATGGACTTTTACTTGGCATTGATTTACAATTGTGCAGCAGCTGCCTCAGCCTCAGCCATTCATATGTCAGGGCTTGGAGCTTGGAGATTCGGACGCTTGAATTCTAATCGCTAAAAGGCGCTTATCAGCAACGGCACCTGGAATGCCAGACGAAGGGACTTGGCTGGGGCGAGAGATGTCAGGGCACTTCTACGATTTGGCAGGGCAGCACTTGTGGCATCAATCGCTGCTCAATAAATCACTGAATCGCTGCAAAGTTCAGGAATCTGTCAGTCTGTCTGTATGTCTGTCTGACTGGCTGTTGGGCTGTTGGCTGTTGGCTGTTGGCTGTTTGTGCTACACATCCTTTTTCCTGGCCAAAACACGAGGCCAACACGCAAATTGAGCTAGACGCCAGGCTGCCAGCAAAAATCGCTCCGGGGCCTGAAGGAGGCGCATCCTTGTGCTTCTTCTTCTGCTTATTTTTTCTCCGTGCTGCGTGCCTCGAGTGCTGGCGGCATAGTTTTGCTTTATTGCGGTGCCAAAGGCAACAACAACGAAAATCCATAATGGAAACTAGCGCCTCGATAAGCAACTGTAACTGAGATTGACACTCAGCACTGGAAAGAGATGGCGAGAGGCAGATAAAGAGAAAACGAGGGAGAGTGTTGAAGTAGATGAAAGGCAAAGAGAGCTTTACACAATATTGCACTTAAGATAGGTTTTTTGCCTTCGCTCTGATTGCTGCTTATCAAGAGCTGTGAATATTTTTATTTCTATTTGCTATTCTCTATTCTCCATTTTCTATTTTTATTATTTGTATTTTTATTGTACTTTCGACTTTTTGTGCGCGAAATTAACTGTGACAAATTTCATTTTCTAAATATTTTTGTTGATTTAGCAGCAAAAAAATACTTAGCCTGCGGTCGCATGAAAAGGGAAATGAAATATGACAGGAAGCGAGAGAGAGAGAGGGAGAGCGACAGCAAATAATAATATCATATATTTTTGCTAAATTTATATAAAATATTTCTGAATTATATCCCAGCGTTACTTATTGATATTTAAGTTTCTTTCATTAAGTCTGAAAAGCTCTTAACTTATCAAAGGTTTTTTGCCATCACAAATATTTACTTAATAAATAACTTGAAAAGCAGCTCAATGATGACTCCTTCTCCTCCTGCTGCTCCTCCGCATTCTCTGCTTCACAACTCTTCCGAGTAATTCATAATTATATTGAACTCAACTGAAAACTAAAGACATCTGCAGGGCATTTCCTTGTTTATAATGCACTTTGGCGCCTTGCCAACAGTCGGCGAACTGTTGTGGATGTTGAGGATGTGAAGGATGTGAAGGATGTTTGGGGGTCGCTCATAAAGTTTAAAGCAACCAACTAGCAGCTATCAAATATTTGCAAAGGCAAACCCCAAAGCCTGTTTCTAATTTGAAATACGAATACATACACATAGAGGAGCTAGGAGTCTAGGTTCTAGGCACTCGCTCCGTTTTATTTGCCAACTAAATATTTAACTTGTGAATTTCAAAGCAACGGCCCGACAACTGCTCGAATCAAGGCAGACCCACAAAAACACCTGACGGTCGCATATCGGCGAGCAAGCATATAGAGAGAGAGAGAGAGACAAATATATTTATATATAACTGTGTGTATATATATACTACATATATTAATTTAATATTTTGTGGGGGCAGCATCTATGCCGTATATTTGTCGTGCCACGCTCAAAGCAAATGGAGATTTTTTGCAGTGTAAGCGACTGCTTAATGCTCGCGCAAGGCATAGATTATAATGGAAGGGAAGTTAAAGACTGCTCACAGCTTGGTTATGGCTTGTGAATCACAAACTTTATAAGATTTATTCTAGGCAAACAAAAGCCGCAGCCATTTTTTATATATTTACTAATTTTTATATATTTTCCAATTTTTAAAATATTTATTATATTTATATATTATATTAATAAGACAATAAACAATAGTTTATAACTTGCTTTTAATCTAAAAATCATAAATAGATTTAGGGTATTCAAGTGAGACTAATTTTTATATATCTTCCATTTTTTAAATATTTATTATATTTAAAAATTATATTAATAATATAATAGAGAGCAGTTTGATCTAAAAGTTGCTTTTGATTTAAAAATCATAAATAGTTTTAAAGATATTCAAGTGAGACTTCAGCGACTTTCCAACACTGATTTATAGTTGTTTATAGAATAATTAATAACAAATATGAAATATACATATGGAAGTCGAGCTTAAGTGAGTTTTAAATACGCGTTGAGGCTTTCTCTTATTAAGACATATTGACTAATATATTTACTTACGATACAGAAGAGATATTAAAGATGAATATAAGCAACATAAGATTAAGGCTTAAGAGCTACAACCAAATTAAAAAATTTACAACTGAATAATAAATTATATACTAGGCATACTTAGATGATATTGAACTAGAAGTTGCAGTTAAAATTTCCATACTCAACGCACAAATACTCTCCTCTCACATACTCCGCAGCGAGCATTGGAAAGCGAAAAGAAAAGAAAAAAACATTTGGCCTGGTCGCTCATGTGTTGCCACCGCAATTTGTTTACTTTGTCGGGTTTTTGTGCACGCAGCCGAGTGTCCAAAATTGAATTTTAACTTGGTTAACAGCACTGCAAGCTACGCCCACACAGACAAACTCACACAATTACGCACACACTCACACACACACTGATACATAATATCAGTTCGAGTCCCCGACTCTTGTGCGCCTATCAACATGTGAGCAGAGCTAACTCGCATTTCTCTCTCCCTCTGTCCCTCTGTGTCCCAAGCGTCGCGATGGCGTTGATAACGTTATCCATTAGCCGGCTACGACTAGGACTACGTCTACTTCTATTTCTATGGCTCTTCAGTTCGCTGTTCGCCGCATGGGCGTGGCTGGCTGCGGGCTGAACACAAAAACAAAAAATAGACGAAAAACGAAAAGTTAGTTAGTTTTGAAGCAAAGTGCTCGACGGCTGGTCATGTTTGGTTTTGGTTTCATTTCGGGTTTTAGGTCTTTCTCGTTTGACCCTCCCCCCTCCCCCTTTCTCTAGTAGTTTTTATTTAGCCGTGAAGCGATTTTTAAATGCAATCTTTTAAGTGCTTTTTGGTTGAGCGCGACTTTTAATAGCATTCGGCTTGGCCTCAATTAACAGCGCCGCCAGCTCAGCCCAGCTGAAAACCAATGCCAAAGCCTGCACTTAAAATCCCAATTTAATTGCAAAATAAAATTATATTGAATAATTTTAAATATATTTAAATAATACATTATTAGTCCCAGCTTACAATAAAAATAAAATTTATGTATTGACAAACAACACTAAACTAAATATTTGTAAAGGTAAAATAATGTGCTTAGCTTAGCATTTAAAAGTAGAAATTTATTGAAAAAAAAAAAAAAAATGCATAAATAATGCATATAAAATATTTCTATATTAATTTATATAGTACAATAATAATCCATGCTCGCATTTAAAAACAAAATTTATTATAGAAAATAAAAATTATAAAATGAAATTAAAGCTCTAAAAATATACGAAATTGAATTGTAAAAATATATCAATAATAAAAATAAAATATTATTTAATTACAAAAACCAAATCTAAGGGTAAAATTAAATTAAATATTTTAAAATATATTTTTATTAATTAACGTTCCAAACTCACATTTAATGTCAAAATTTAATTGCAAAAAACTATAAACATATTTTTTTTTTAACATATTTTTATATAAATTAATGACCAAGCCAACCTACCTCCTCCCACCCTCGCTTCAGTTTACATAGCAGCAAAACTTCAAATAAAGAAATGTAATAAATACAATTTTATAGCACAAATTTTTGGTTTTTTGTTTGTTGCAGCTGCAACTTGCAACTCGCAACTTGCAACAACAACAGTAACAACAACAGCAAGCTGTAGCACATTCAATGAATTTTCAGCAAATAATAAATTTTGTTAGCTGCCTTCGCAGTTTTCGCCATTTTCGCCGTTTTCGCCATGTTCACTGCCTTTATCGTAGCCGCCACGCCCATTCGCGGCCTTCACTTGAATTTATTTATATTGTTTGGCAACATGTTCCTTAAATATAATAAATTTTTACTCACATCTTTCTGCGGGCAATTCGTTTTGTAATTTGTGTTAAATTTATGAAAACAGTTTTGCTGCCAATAAAAGAGCAAAAGAAAAAAATTTTTGACGTTAATTTCGAGTTGGTCGAGGCGACGATAGGCAGAGCTTCTGAGGCTTCTTGATGTTAAGAGAATGCCTAGAATTTATTATTTATTTTATTTTGCTTTTCTATAAAATATATTTAAATATATAGAATAACTTGTTAAATATTAATTGTAGAATTTATAGCCTGAGCTCAGCTAAGCTCTATTCTTTTCCAGCATAATTCCGATTGTTTCAATATAAAATTCAACTCTATTCCACTTCATTAACTCAAAGCTTATTTATGTTAAATAATAACAGAATATATTTTTTTTAAGCTTGATCGCATTTTGAGCTTTTGTTCTCCTGCCTCTAGACGGAATAGCTCAGAGTTAATTGACTTTGGAAATTTGTAGCTTGTACGCAATTGAGCTCTGGCCGAGGCTCAATTAGACAACTTTCACGGCGCAAGAGTCACTCAAATTTGATTAGCAGCCAAAAGGCCTTGGCAGCAGCAAGCAGCACTTGGCCCGTTTTTATGTGCCACTTTAGTGGGTGAATGAGAGAGAGAGAGACTGGACCAGGACTTAATACGAGTTGTTCTAAGAATTGTGCTCTTTGTTTATGGGCAAAAGTTTTGTGTTTAGGGTCGCTTGCCAAGGCCTTTTTATGATAATTAGCTTGTATATTAGCTAGATGCGCAGGTTATTGTTTTGAGCTCTTGAACCCTTTTGATTAGCGCATAAACTTGATGAAAATGCGCAAAAATTAAGCTGAAATTTCAGGCTAGCAACAAGAGATTTGTGCACACCAAATTTTTTGGAGCGCATTTATGAAATATTGAAATATTGGCGAAAAGAGGAAAGAAGAAAACAAACATTTTGCTTGCTGGGAAAACTGAATTTTGCGTTGGTTCGCTCCCTGCCAATAATAATGAGCAAAGATTTCTGACGCCGACAACAATATCAAAAATTATGCAGCCAAAGTGTGAGAAAGTCGTAGATATACAGAGACAGAAAAAGAGAGAGAGAGTGACAGAGAGAGAGAGGTAGAGAGCGACTCAACTGAGCTGGCGAGTTTGAGCAAACGTATTTGTTTTTGGCTTGTATGTTTTAGGCCATGCCGGATGTGTGTGGAATATATTACAAGCAAGAGTGCGTGTGTGTGTGTGTGTGTCTGTGAGAGGGGTTGTTTGCAAGGGTTTGCGGGCGTTCGCTTCCATGGACGCCATCGTGCAGTTCATTGTTACAATTTCATTTCAGGCATATTGGGTTTCAGCCATCGTCGACATCCTCCTTCGTATCTGTGTGAGTTACATTCCATAAAAGAATTTAGCGCAAAGGTCACGTACATTTAAGGCCAGAGGCGGTTGGGGCCAGTGGGGTCATTTGCCTGTGTATGTGTGTGTGTGTGTGTGATTTCATCGGCAAGAAAGTCTTTGCCTGGCAACAGCTAACAGACAGAGAGACAAATGGAGCTGTCGCTAGACTTTAAGTCTCATTTAAAGCTCTGTGTGTGCTAATCGCTTATGCTAAAACTCTTTTCCACATTTTTCATAGTTTTTGGGCGCAGACTGTTCGACGCCGGCTAGCGGTGCGGTCAGCATTGTTTTTTAGCATCAGAGCTGAGCTTTGTGGTGTGTGTATGTGTGTGTGTGTGTGTGTGTGTCTGTTTTATGCTGCCAGCTGCCAATATTTTCATGTTTAGTCTTCGCTAATCCGTCGCGTAAACAATGCCAGTAAATGCAGTCGCAGCGGCAGTTGCAGAATATATGCAGCGTCTGCCTCTATGTGTGTGTGTGAGCGTCTCTCTGCCTGTGTGTGTGTGTGTGTACTTGGGCCACAGGGCTGCCATTGTGCCGACTCCTTTTGTTTAACTAAAGGATTTAAAGTTTTTGTTTTGCTTTTTCATTCATTTCGTCATTCATTGTGTCTGTGTGTGTGTGTGTGTGTGAGCTGCCATATTAAAATCAATGTTGGGGGCGCTTCGCGTTTGCATTGTTCGCATATTTTTATTAATAGTCGCGCGTTGTCTGCAATTTTCCAGTCTTTGCCGCCTATGCGCAGCCTCCTTTTTAAGCCGCACCACCTGCTGCCGCATTCAGTGCAAAACGGCAAATAAAAAGGAAAAAAAAAAATGAGAAAAACTTTCGTCATGGATTGAGAATCCGTTGGGTTTATGAATTGCAAATGGTTTTTGCTTTTCGCCTTTTGCGCTTAGCAATCATTTAATATGCCAGCGTGCCGCAGAAAGCAAGTTGGCATGCCGCAAAGCAATTATGAATGCCAAGCTGGCAGATGCCCTGTAAGTGAGTAGCAAATGCAAAGAGTTGACTAAGCTGGCAGTGGAAGCTGTTTGTGTGAAGGGAGTATATGGCATAGAAATACTCTCTCTCTTTCTGCTTGGGCACTCATTTTGGTCTCTAAGTTGGGGTATGCTCTGAAGTGAGGCATGCTTCTTTATAGAAAGTTTTTGCTTCTGCTCTTGTCTAAGAACTCACTCTACACTCTACGTCTATACAGGTCGAATACCCTTAAGAGGTAAGTTCTTCCTCTACTCTTGTCTAACAGCTCGATCTTGACTCTATATCGACTACTGCTCAGTATTTTTTCTGAGTGTATTCTATATAATTATAGCTCAATCACATGTATTTTTCTCTTTCTGCTTGCAAGTTAATACTTCTACCTTTGCTTAACCCATAACTCCAAGAGCCGTCCGATAGCAAATCTCTTGTCTCAGTCTAATCTAGGCCTATCAGCTCCCTCTACTCTCTGCTTTCATTTTTGTCAAACAGCGCACTCTACTTTGAGCATACCCTACATAGCTCACATATATCACAAAACTTCCTCTCTTTCTGCTGACGAAGTCACGCTGCTACCTGAGCTGTACGCATACTTATAAGAGATGAGAGATATCTTCTTCTCCCTGAGCATACCCTATACATATAGATATATATATATATATATATATATATATATATATATATATATATATATACTCCCACACTTCCAGCAGCAAACTTGCTCCATCTCTTCCCAGCTTCCTCCTTCCTCAGCTCCGCCTTCAGCAACTCATTCTTCCCTCTGAGCATACCCCACTTACATCAACTGCCTACAGCGCATAATGAGTTGTTTATCAAGCGGCTGCAATGCTTTCATATTTATTGCTATTGATATTGAAGCTCTCCCACATTGACAGACGGACGAACTGTCGAACTGACTGACTGAGCAGCCAGCAGGTCAATATGTAAGCCGCTCGCTTATTTATTCATTATGCATTATGTTTCATTTCGATGTTAGTCAGTAAGCTTTTAAGTGCTAAATTGATAGCGACAGTTCATAATAGATAGACGTGAAATAAAAGAACATGTTTTAATCAAATATAGAAATACTATTCAAATAAATAAAGAATGACAGTGTTAATTCATTCGACTCTAATTGAGCTCAGCTGCTGATTTAAATGCTGCCAGAAAACTACATTCAAAATTTGCATTTGCTTTAATTTAATTTCTTTTCTGGAATTTTACGCTTACTTCAACTCTGTCTCGCTCTCTCTCTCTCTTTCTATTTCAATTTTGAATAACTTTTGTGAACTTCCACTCAACTAAGCTTTAATTAAAGCCTTCCCAATAAGTACTCAGCACTCATAAACAGTCTAAAACTTTTGGTCAAAAATTATTATGCACCAGAAAAAGAACGTTCATGCCCAGAGCCCGCCTCCTGTTCCTGCTCCTGCCCCTCCCCCTGTCTCTTTTCCTTACCCGCTGCCTGCGCTTGCACGTTCCATCTAGACTTCAATTTCACACGTTAATTTGCAGTTGCCCGAGGCAGAAATGTTAATGGCAAAGGCAGCCGCGGCAACAACAACAATTATAACAACAACAACAACAACAACAACGACAACAACAATAACAATGCTAAGCTTAACGCACTTTTTCCTGCAAGTAAGGGAAGCCCAAAGCATGGAAGGGGGGCGGGGTCGAGCAGCCTGACGAATTTTGTGCGTTGGCGCGTCTTTGGCTGACGCACGAAAGTATGCAATGAAAATTTTACAATTTGCGCGTGGAAAAGTTTATGAACGCGTCTCGGGGCGACATTAAATGTGGCCGACTAGCTGGCCGGGGCAGGAGTCGGTGCTGAGGCTGCGCGTTCTGACGAACTGTGCCGTTTGAAGAGGCGCAACAACGTTGACAATGACAAGCAATTAATGTTGCGGAAAATTGTTGCGAAAAATCGCCAAGCAACCGGAACACTCAGTTGCTGAGAAAATGTTTGTCTGCGAGAGAGAAAGCGCGAACGAGTGAGTGGGAGGGCGTATGAATGAAAGGAAAAGAGATTAGGGTATTAATATTACAAAGACAGATATAGATAGATTAAATAAAAGATGTGTAAGATGAAAGCAAAGCAGAGTTGATGAAAGAGATGCAGAAGAGATGAAGTGAGTTTATTAGTTTATTAATGGAGTTAAGCAAAGCTGAATGGGGAGATAATATAGAATGTGGAGGGAAGGTAGGGATACTTAGAGAGCAAGACAATGAGAAAAGAAACGGAGAAAGAGGCAGTGAAAGAGAGAGAGAGAGAAAGAGGGAGAGAGAGTGAGATATAGAGTGGAAATTTACAGGAGAAGCTTGTGAGTGAATTCGAGAGAGAACAAAGAGAAAGAGCTGAAGCAGTGATCGTGAGAGATAATTATAAGTAAATGTTAGAGAGAATAGAATATTATAATCTACATATATGACCCAAATAACTCTTCATCGTTTCTTTTACGCACACTTTGAGAAAAATATCAGAGAGCAATCGATTGCATCGCCTTATACGAGTTCGTTCACGATCTGTCACGAATAGTGCAATCGGAAGGCGCTCAACAGAAAACAGAAAGGCTAAGAACCAAAGTCTTCTGCTCAGAGAGAAGATGAAGAAATGAGCTGTGATTATAGGAACTGAGAACACTAATGTGATCACTGTGACGGCGAGTTGAACAAGAGAAGTGAGGCAAGAGATGAATGGCATTAGATATAATATGCAAATGCATATATGCAAAGCAAGTAGTTTAAGCTAGATCTTTAAGCAGTATAAGAAAACGAGTTACAGAGAAGGAGAGAGAGACGGCGAGAGGCACTGTGAGACACACGATATGCAATTCAAAATAATAAAACAGTTTGAAAAGTTTTGCATAACGGCCCAAAGCATAAAACAACTTTAGCAGCAGGCACACACACACACACACACACACATAAGCACACCCGCCCACACCAACACACACACACACACACACACAGGTATAATCATACGTATAGGTGTGTTTGTACAGGTGTTTTGCCGCAATTTATTATGCCGCTGCGTCAAAATCTTTGGCAAAACGCATCAAAAGCAGCAGCAGCAACAACAATAAAACAAGCAACAGCAACAACAACAACAACACGGCGAAAAAAACACGTGAAACCGAAGAAGAAGAAGAAGAAGTTTCAGGTAAAACTTGTGAAAATATTTTTGCTGGGATTTGAAGGCGATGGAGTGAGAGAGGGAGAGGTTAAGAGTGCGAGAGCGAGTGGGAGACAGTCACAAAAAAAAAGGATACATGAGAAATAAAACGCAAGTGGGTAAAAATATTTTAAGTAAAGTAAGTAAGTAGCTAAAACGACAACAACAACAACAAGGACAGCCACGACGAGTGGAAAATGTCACTTTAGCAGGCATAAGTAAGTTGATGTGGGCTTCACGAAAAAAGCCTTGCGGATGCTGACGAGGGTGCGACTCGGGCGAGGGAATTCGTATATCTCCTCGTGTAGTAGAGTCTGGGCGAGTGGCAAAGAGAAGCTGGTGGGTGGGCGGAGGCGAGTGTGTAGGGGGAGGGGGGTGATACTACTCTGTCACCATTGCCGTCGTCTGCAGTGATGAGAAATGAGAAATAGTTGCAGCTGCTGTGACATACGCGTTGCAAGCATTAAAGGATTACCCGCTGCCATGAGCAGGGGCAAAAGCGTGGGGGCGTGGCTAGGGACACATACATATATGCTCGTAGCTGATGCTGTTGTTGTTGTTGTTGTTGCATTGGCAACTTCTTTGAAAGTTAAGTTTTTAATCATTTTTCAGTCAAAGCAAAAAAAAAAAACACACACACACACACAGAGAGAGTTTTTGACTACTTTCGCCTTGACTTGTGTGTGTGGGTGTGTGTGTGTGGGTGTGTGTGTGTGCTTTGGCATAATACTTTTGAAGATTAATCATGCACAGCGCATCAAATAAGTTGAATAACATGTGTGTGTGTGTGTGTGTGTGTGTTTGGGGGAACGTAGCAAAACGTTCGCTGCTTTAGACTTTGAGCACAAATGTAAATTGTTTTCTTGTTTATTGGTTTTCTCGGTTAGTGAACACAAAGAATATTGCATATTATTTATAAATCCAAACAAGTCAATCAATAAGAGCTTTATTTATACTGGAAATTGTAACTCTGAACTACTTGAAGGGGTAGGAAGTGCACTAGGCAAGCAGTTGCTTGAAGAGAAAGCTTTCTCTTGAGGCTGAGCTTAATAACAGATTTGGGAATAGATTGGCTATTTCATATATAAGTTCATTTAAGATATATATCATCCGTCTGACGTTTCTATAAATCATATTTGATATATCAACTTTTCATACAGAGTAATTCCTTTTTGATGGCAAGCTGTCCTGATCGACAGGATCTTAATGAAAGGTTCTTTGGAAGGCTAGTTGCTGCAAGCACACTGGAAAAATGCTGCAATAGATAGAAGACTATGAATGACCAATAGACTGATATAAGAAATCTTGATAAACCCCATTTGTATAGAAACGCCTCAATAGCAAAATTCATTAATTTCCTGGAAAAACTACACCATGCAGGATCAAGTTTCAAAATTTCAACCAATTTATTTATTTATTTTGTATTATTTATTATAAAAATTGACAATTAACTTCAGCAAAAAAAATTTCCTTGAATTTTCATATGCTTAACAAGTTTAACGAACAACTTTTTAAAATATTTTTTTTTAATTTTTAAAAATTAAATAAAATAAATAATTAATTTTAATTTAATTAATTAACATGAAAATTATTTATTTTACATATTTTACTTGATTTATCTTGGTTTGTTTCCAAGTCATAAATAAACTAAACTTTCATTCAATCAATTCAAAATATTTTATTTTTTACAACAAATACTAAAATACTGAAATACGCGATATTCCAATTCGATTTCAGATATTTCATCCATGGCGCACATTCATTCCATTCAGATTGTCTCAATATTTTGCCATTTTTCGAAAAATGATTTTCTCGCTTTGTTCGCATTTGTGTAAATAGCCGAAATGGCTGGGCCATTAACTTTTCTGTTTTCTTTTTTTGATAGTGGGCGTAGCAGTGGCGCCCAGTTTTTGGCACATGTTCGCTATATATGGAATGGAAAATTTTAATCGCGCTCTGCGCCAATTTCAATTTCCCCTCGTTGGCCATAAATAGATCAGAGTGAATGTCTGTCTGCGAATGCCAAAAGGCTCGCACAATGCGCATTAATATCCGCCTACAACGAGAGTCGACCCCATAGACCCCTGCAGCTCCCCGTCCCCCTCCCTCTTTGGCCACTTCTCTTGAGAGTTGGCCCATAAATTGCCAGTTGGCGTTCACAATAAATAAAATTCCATGCGTTGACCTATTTAAAATGTTATCCGAAAACATTTGCCGAGCAGCCACGCCCACGCGGCAGCTAATTACAAAGGGCTTGTTTGGTCGGCTCATTGAAACAAATGGCATGTGTTGACCTTTTCAAAATGACCCCGAAATAGATTATGCAGTGGCAGCAGCAGTAGCAGCAGCAGGAGCAGGAGCAGGAGGAGGAGCAGCGGCAGCAGGAGTAGTGGCTGCAAATCCGCTGCCAGCTCAAAATGTGCAACATGGCGCCTACGATGCGATGAGCATAAATTGCAGTTCCAATTTCCGGCTTCTGTTTCAAATGTCGCCCACGTATCCAAACCCCTCTCTCTACCATTCTCTCTCTCTCGCTCTCTATCTCACTCCCGCTTCCGCCCACACTCTTTTGGGCTCTGATGTCGCTTCTTTGGCTCGATTTCGACGACATCGCTTCAAATCAGCTGCCACAGCCGCGCAACGTTGCACAAAATTGTGCAATTCATTTAATATATAAATTTTTGGCTGCCATTGAGTGGGCGGCAGGAGGCGGGCCAGAGTGCAGCCGAGGGCAAAGGAGCACACTATGCTGCGAGTAACGAATGTGCAGCGTCCTCTTAAGTAGGAAAAGTTTCAATTTGTTTGGCCTCGTGCACAAAATGTTGTTGCGCTTCTTGTATCGCTTGTCATGACCTATAAATGCGGATTGATGGGGTATGATAAGGGTTTCACATTACAGGTGTGTGAGCTTCATTATGTGGAGAGATGTATATGTGATAAACAGTATGTTAATAATTTAACAGACTAACATGTATTAAAATGTTATATATTTTATATTTTGCGAAATTATAATAAAAATAATCTAATATAAATTCAAAAAGCAAATAACATTTTTTTTTTTTTTTTAATATTACAAAAAAATATAATATAAAAGTTTGTACGTTTTTTTATTAATTAATATTAAATATAATATTAAATATATATTATAGTATAAGAAATTACTCTTATTATTATTATTAACTATTATTAAAATATTAATTTTAGTATTCTTATTGGTTTAGAAATATAAAATTTGTAGTTTTTTTTAATATTATTAAAATTTCTCTATAGTATAGGAAATTACTCTTATTATAAAAATATTAATTTTAGTATTTATAATTGGCCAGCAATATAAAAATTTGTACTTTTTTATTAAAATTTATATTATAGTCTAAGAAATTATATATTATTATTCTTATTAAATAATAATTTTAGTATTATCATTATAATTATTTAAAATATTTATATTATTACTATTAATATTGTTATTATTATTCATATGTATTATTAACATTTGATTTAATTATTTTCAAGCCACATCCACATAATATTAATAATATTATTAAATTTTATTTGAATTATTTACAAGCCAAAAGCCTTTATTTAGAGAGGTAAAGTTTATACCTCTATATATTTTGACATACTTTGGCTAACTGCGAATCTCCAGCATATCTGCTAGTCTGGCATGCCATATTTGTCAACTGCTGTTGCAATTGCAGTTCATATATATATATATTTAACCGCCTAAATACTGTTTGCCCGTTGCAGTTGTTATCGGCAGCAACCAAATGGCGGAAAATGCAGCCAACAACTGTAAAATGAAACTCAACTAAACGACGTCAACAAACGCTGCCGGCGCTGGCAGCGGCGTCGGCGTCGACAACATGCAATGACTATTTGTTGTTGTTGCTGTTGCTGCTGCAATTGCAATTGTTATCGAACGAAATTTCAGTTTTTGGCTGAATTACGAGCAAACGTTTTGTTGTCCTTGTTTCAGTTGTTTTTGTTTTTGCTTTTGCTTTTTTTGTTTGTTTCTTGGCCATGTTGCATCATTTATTTCATTTGCTGCTGCTGCTGCTGCAGCTGCTGGTGTTGTTGCTGCTCTCATTGTTGTTGCCGCCTGCCTGACTATTTAATATTTCATCATTAATTGTTTTCCCTTTCCACTCCCCTCCTGCTACCCTTGTTCTGTTGCTAATTGCGAGTGTTTTGTGCTCCGCTAACGTGTTGATAAGTGCCTGAGAAAATGTACAAAATTTATTGCTGCATACTTGGGGAGGGGGGAGGCGAGAAAACGTTACACCGCCGCGCCAGGTAAGAGCCAACCAAACAAGGCGTAATGGTAACTGACTTAATTGTAAAATATATATATGTAAACACTTATATTTACAATCAGATTTCATGTTTCAAGCAGACGCAAATGGCTGCAGCACAGCTGCAGAGCTGCACAGCTGAAGCCAGCGCTGGGGGAGTTGGGGCGGGGCATTAAGCGAACTCTTGCGCTGATTGACTGGATCGATATTCTACTTAGCTGGCAAGACAATCAAATTGCAGTTGCTACAGGAATACATAAAATCGCTCAAGCTTCAGCTTGAAGCTCACTAAATGAGGCTTTTATGCATTATTTCGCTTGTTGTGCATTGCACAGGGATTACACAGTTCGTAGATTTAACATGTTTAAGTGAAACATTTTAGTGACTTTCAGATTATCTCTGAGTTTTTATTAGAGTGTAATAGTTAAATATGTAAATGGAAGATTACGAAAAAGAACTTTTATACAACATGATGTTAAAGCTTTTGATGAAAGATTTTTACACAATTTGAAAGCATAAAGGATTTTATACAATATGATGTTAAAGCTTAATTATGAAAAACATTTACACAATTATATGATTGTAAAATAGAGTAGTAGTAGGCTATTTTATTTTATTTTATTTATTTTTTTATTTATTAATTTTTTTTTAATTATCGAGAATTATTGAGAACGAATTTCTTTCAAGCGCATAGAATTTTTTCGATTTATCGCAATTTTCGAAGTAGTGGGGTACAAATTATCGAGACTCGATTATATCTTATCGACTTTATCTTAGGACTGTACTTAAGAATTTACTTATGCGTAATTTTTGTATACTAAGACAAATCAGAAAATCTTTCAAGATGAGACTCCAATTGATCTTTCAGTTCATCGCCCAATTCAATAAGACAATATAAGACTCAAGCTCTAGTTTTCTCTCAGTAAAAGTGACATACACTACTACTACTACCCTTTGATGATATCAATCCTGGATTTTCAAGAGAGAAATAAGGTTTAGTTTGCGTATTCACTGGTAAATTCTATAAAAATTCTAACTGAAAATCCCTTTCACTCTAAATCAAATTAAATTCACTTCACACTAAACTAAATCCCTGCCTGCCAATGACAGAAGCATTCCACAACAACTTTAACTACTTACTACGAAACACCACAGTGCCAATGCCAACGCGAATGCAAATGCTCGCAGCTAGTAATAGAAAATAATTGAGATGCTGTTGACGCGTAAATTATATCATTTGAAAAAAGTTAGTTGAGCGAGCTGACCTTAAGCAGGCGCTGCTCTTCAATTAGCGTCGTCCAATTAGTTGGACTTTAAATCAGTTTTGCTTCAACTCAATATTGAATCCCATCCTAACTAAAGGCGAGCATCATGATGATGATGATGATGATAATGATGATGACGCTGCTGTCACAGAAGGCATTGGTATTGCGTTAAGCACTGACAAAGCCGACAACTAAATGGTTAGGGAATACATAACAGAGCAGAGCTTATAGTTGATGTTGTTGTTGCAGTTGTTGTTATTGTTGCTGTTGCTGTTGTTGGGGCTTAGAATTACACGAATGTGCTGTCAAAAATGCTTAACACCCAAAATTTTGTTAGCCGCTGTGTGGTCCTGTGGGATAGCGTCGAGCTTGTAAATGACAGCTCTCTCGAAATGGACCGTAAGACAAAGATGTCCATGACAAAGGCCCAAACTTGAACCACTTGAACTTGGTTTAGTTTCAGTATTTTTTCGTTGCTATTGTTGTTGCTCTGGACTGGCTTTAAACTGTCATTATTTATAATGCCACCGATATTTGTGGAGAGAGTAAGGGGTATAGGCGCGCATTGATAGCGCCAGTCGTCCGCTCGTCGGCCACATTATTATGTGAAGCGTTTTACGGGCATGCCACATTTGCTGTGCAGCCAAGCGAACGTCTTTGGGGAGAAACGGGACGACGGGACAACTCGACGTCCGCCAAGGTGAATGGGCAATGTCCTGTGGTGCGTGATAAACGCAGTTGGCTTTAAATATGCCTCGCCCAGCTCGCCAATTCCCACAGCTAAGTGGCTGCGCCCGCCAGCAACTTTCTGCTCCTTTTCCTACAGTTGCTTCCTCTTTTTTTTCTGTTTTTTGATAAATTTAATAAATCAAGCGATCAAGCGGCCTGGACTGGGCTGAAATGCAATCGCTTGTGTATAATAGATGGCATTTTATTTATGTGCGAGCCGGCCTAATGAATGCTTATTAATAATGCGATTAAGTTCAAGCAGCTCGGGCTAATCGAAGGCCCGCATAAGTATGCTACGATTTATGGTATCGGAAATCAAAGCGTCTGCAAGTATAATTCAATTTCAGTAACTGCTTGTAAAACACACACACACACACACACACAGATACACACTTAAAATGCACACAAAATGAGAAAGGACAACTGTAGACACTTGAGTACTTGCTGTTGGCTCCGTATTTACTTTTGCGCAAGAAAAGGGTTTTATATGACCGTGCTTATCTGAACGGACACAGCCTAGGACTCTCTGGCAACAACAACAACAGCAACAAAATAAAAAGAAAGAAAGGGTAAAGTAAAGGACAATGGCGGCCTTTGTTCGCACAGCTGTTGGCGCGGTTTAAAGCTCGTTAGCCAGCAGCTCCTGTTGCGGTCGAGCGCTGTAGCAACATTTTGGGCAGAGCTCGGCTCGACTCGACTCTGCTGCGCCAATTTCAAAGTCGTTCTCGAACTCAGCAAAGATAATAGAAATACGACCGCAAATATGGCCCAGCGAATGGCTGGAGTGGGCGAAGCGAATGATTGCGGCTTGCGGTGGCTGTGGCAACGCCGATGGCAGCGGCAACAACAACAACTTCTGCTGCTGCTGCCGCTGCTGCTGCTGCTGCTGTTGTTGTGGCCAAGGATTAATACCAAAGCTGATTAGATTGTCAAATGCGACAGCTTGGCCGTTGAGTTTGGGCCTTTAACTTACGAATGCAGATTGTAGCAGGCAGAGGGCGAGTCTCAGCAGCAGCAGCAGCAGCGGCAGCAGCAGCAACAGATATAGCAAAGCCAGTTGAGACTATAACATAATCAGAATTTGAACAGTTTCAACTGCAGCACAATGCAAAACGTGAGCTGCAAACTGAACAGCTGCAAATGCAGATGACTGAATGCTCTTACAAATTCTAAAAGGATTTACTTAGGGAATTTTTCAATGGATTTCTAAGCAAAATTTGCAGACTACAATTGAAATTTGCAGATTGCATTTGAGATACTGCTCAGTCCCAAAATTTGGAAAACAATTTTAACACACGGGCTGTATATAAAACAACAACAAAGTAGGGAAAACATAAAATATAAAGTATAAAATATAAAATATAACATATAGAATATAAAATATATAAAATATAAAATATAAAACATAAAATATAAAATATAAAATATAAAATATAAAATATAAAATATAAAATATAAATATAAATATAAAATATAAATATAAAATATAAAATATAAAATATAAAATATAAAATATAAAATATAAAATATAAAATATAAAATATAAAATATATGAAATATAAAATATAAAACATAAAACATAAATAGAAAATATAAAGCAATAAAAAAATTTATTTATTTAATATATTGCCATATAATTAAAAATTAAATTCATATTACGTATACGCACCGGCTCCCCACATTGACATATTTCAAATCAGAAAACAAATAAAAAATTCAGTATACGCAACATAATTCCCGCTAAATAATTTTGCTTAGCTTAAAAAGGCCTAGACAAAGTTAATAAACGGATTTAAATACCCCGAGAAAAGGGCAACCGTAAGTACAGCGCTTATAAGCTGCTTTGCATGTGATTCAGTGAGGAATTAGAGGGCTTAATTAAAATGTGGAAACCAGAGGCCGTTGGCTTATAGCTACAGCTGATGAACGACAGATGGAATATGATTGAGAAACAGCTTTTAGTAGCTCACTCTAAAATCTATCCGCTTGCCATCTCTTGCCTTATATCTCCATTCGGATTGGCTTGCCCTGACGGCGAATCCTAAGCTGAAGTAACTTAATCAAAGTCCTGTCTATGCAAAAATGCGCCGTTATTATATTTAGACACATTTTTCGTTGAATGATCGATGTTCATACAAATTCGTGTTGAAATTTAATGAACTCTGCAGTCAAATTGAATCAAATATGCAAAAGTCCGTCAACTTGTTGGCCTTTAGTAACAGAGTGAAGTACTCGCTCTCTCTCTCTCTCTCCCTCTCTCTCTCTCTCTCTTCCAACAGCTACTCAATTACTTGTGAATGTAGCTCATAGCTTTTTCTGCTTTCTTCTTCTTCGTCTTCAGTTATTATATCATGCTGCTCCTGCCTAGACCAATCAGTCACTCGAGGCTTTGATTTTTTGGGTCGAAACTTTCGTTCAAGCAACAGCAAGCGAAATTTCTTGGCCCATCCGAGTTATGGCCAAAAGGAAAGCAGCAGCAACAGCAGCTAGTTGTTTATTTTGGCTTTGCACTTTTGTTGTGGCAACATTTGTGCAGAGTTTCGAGCTCCAGGTTCGCCCACACCCCTTTGGCTCAACCCGTCAGCCATCAATCAAAGCCCGGCTAAAAACTTGCCCGAAAAATGAAAGAAAAAAACGCAACAGTTCGTTGAATTTAATATTGCCAAAGATGCGAGGCAATCAACTGGAAATCTCTTTACCCGCTGACCACACCCACTGGCCATACAGATATACAATTGTGTACATGTACACATGTATGTGTGCATGTTTCATAATCGTCAACTTGAGGCTTTAATAAAACCAAATTGTGATCAGTCGTCGCAGAGCTGGCCAAAAATTGTATTCCTAATGGATTATTATGTGCGGTGGCTGTGTGAGCGTGGGTGGTGGCTGGAGAGGCTGTTAAGAAACCACACCAGCTGGCACATATGTGTGTGTGTGTGCGTGTGTGTGTGCGTGTGTGTTGATGTGTGGGTGTGTGGCTTAAGAGTCTGTTGGTTTTGCACTTGCGAGTTAATTCCCTTTACTTGGTCGTAAACTTTACGCATTCACTGTAATCAAATTTTATGAAAATGCTCTGTGGATGGCTCTTTCACCCCAAACCCGCCGCGGCACATTGTTCTTGTTCTTTGTTATTGTTGTTGTTGTTGTCTGTGGGTTGAGTTATCGCTGTTCGGATTTCTGTGGCGCTGTGAATGAAAATTTTGCGGCATAGATAATTAAATAATAAATTGTTGTAATGTCTACATTTCGCACACTCTCTCCCCATCACACCCCCTCTCTCTGCGAGTTTGCCTGCCTCTGGTGCTGCTTTCTGCGTGTCTGCATCGCATGAAAAGGCCATAAATGATTTATATGCACATTGAATGCGCCAACAATAGATTTAATTTAACGATGTCTTGGCGTCGACGCCATTTTGGCTTTCGTTCCGCTTGCCAAATGCTTCCAAGTCCTGTTGCTGCTTCGCCTGCAGCTTCTGTCTCACTCTCTCTCTCTCTCTCTCTCTCTCTCTCTCTCTCTCTCTCTCTCTCTCTCTCTCTGTCACTCTCACTACTGCTCTTTCTTTCTCTTACAGTTGCTGCTGTTTGAGGTAATTACGCGTGAATGCGCGACGGGGGAAATGTTGCGGAAGCCATTGGCATATGAAACATCAACATCAATATGCCCCACACACACACACACACTCACACACACACATGCAATTTTAGATCTAACTCATATTCCATATGAGCAAATTAATTTTACACTAACACTCAACTGTTGTATGTGAGTAATGCATGGGAATTAGCTGGCAGAATTATGCATAGAAGGAACTCAACTGCATTAGTCGAATGTGTGTGCGTATAATTACAACACATCCATGTTTGATCTAGCTCCGATGGCTTAATTGTCTAGTTTATTTGCAAGTGCCTAGAGTAATTTATAGTATCGCATTCAGGCTATTAAGTATTTAAGTAGCCTGCCTGCCAAATATCATGGCTACTGAGCTCAGTGAGAGCAAATGGAAGACAAGATTCAAGATATTTTGCTTGACTGAAATACATTTCTATTCCATTTCGCTTACATTAACGATTTCTAAATATTATTCTACCTTTGCTATTAGTTAAAAGTATCAATAGTCTCTCTCTCTCTCTCTCTCTCTCTCTCTCTCTCTCTCTCTCTCTCTTACATTTTATGTCTTAATTGCCTTTCGGCAGCAACGGCAACAAAAATATCGCTGCATTTGCACTTTAATCGTTTTATGCGCCATTTTGCACATTAAACGAGTTTGTCAGGTAAGTGATGGAGCTCTCTCCCGCTCTCGTCGTCGCTCCCTCTCACTCTACTGTATAGGGTTTCAGCTGAGCAGGCACTATTTTATTTTCTCATATACACCAGCCGTCCCACTCGCACACTCTCAGCTGAGCATGGCCTGGCAGTGCCATAAATTGTAGTTGGATCACGCGCCATCACGCTCGCCGTTGCCCGCTTGGACACTGCATTCCGGCCGTGTGCATTCCGTTGTTTAGAAAACTATTTTTGTAACTAGCTGGCATTCCTTGCCTCAGAGCTTCTACTTCTACTTCGTCGTGGAAGATGATGGAAAGGCGATGCTGTAAAACAGCTGACATTTCACTTTTCTGATGCGATTACGCAGTGGCCGCTAGTTCAGTTTGTGTGTGTGAAGCGGTTGTGGGAGCAGTGTTGCCGAAACTTTTTCAGTAAAAGTAGCAAAACCAAGGGCTGAAAGTAGCTAGAAGTAGCCAACTTTCTTCTAAAATAGCTGAAAAAGTAGCAAATAAGAAAACAGTGCTGTTTTTTTTCATAAAAAGTCAACTTTATTAATTTAATTCCGATAATATCTCATCTATGACCACCAACTGGTAATTTTCACCATTGTCGCTTTTATAATTTGCCTTTTTAAGGTAGTTGAGTGGAGCGCTATACTCATAGCAACATTTGCCATGTCGGCGTAATCCATATCTTTTGTAGACATACAATCTTAATGAAACTTTCAAAACGTGATCATATAGTTAAAATGTGTGTACATTCCAAAGCACAAGTCTCTAGTACTTGAAATGCGTTTTTTACAAAATGGCGGCGAAGAGGGTGTGGTATCCAAAATTATACCCTGATTTCCCATTTTCTGATTAATTGATAAGAAATGAATTTTGCATAACATATTAGAAAGTCTACCTATTCTTCAGTTGTAGTATTAATTCTACACAAAACTTAGTACATTTAAATCATTTACATTTAAAAAGTATCGAATCCAATTTTGTTATAAGTTCGCTTGTATTTTAGCTAAATGTAATATTTGAAAATAGCCAGATTTGTAGCTAATAGCTGTTTGAAAATTTGTGTAGCAATCGGCCTTAAAAAGTAGCCAGATCTAGCTACAAAATAGCTGATTCGGCAACACTGCTGTGGGAGAGGGAGACGGACAGAGGGCTAGGCAGTTGCCTGCTACAACACTGTAAATTGCTTACGGTCACGTACCAAGCTGCCTGCTGTCTCTCAGCGCGACAAGAATGTGCAAGGAGGAAAGAGAACAGAGCACCAAAAAGATGGCAAGAGGACAGCAACAACAACAACAAAAAAGAAACAAAAAAATGGTGCCAAACTTAATGAAAATGCCAACGCGTCGCCATTTTGGCCGCAGAGTCGCAGCTACGCAGTTCCCCCTCAACCGCTGCCCCCCGCGAGGCTCAAGGCCTTTCCATAATATGTTATTTTACATGCGTTTTAGCGAAAGTGTTTCCACTGTATGCGCGTAAGACTGTGTCTGTGACAATCTATATGTGTGTCTGTGTGTGTGAGTGTATTGGCATTTTTGATTTCTTGCTCCATTTTTTCTATTCTTGGTACGCCATTTTTCTTCTATTTTGCTGCCGTTTGGCATTTGCATATCAAGATAGTGTCATTAAATTTGCATATTTTGGATAAATTTAAATTCTTTGCATGTCTCTCTGCTCTGTTCCATTTCCCTTCCCTTTCACCTTCTACTTCATCTGCTGCTGCTGCTGCTGTTTGCTCATTTTGCTCATTCTTCAAATTTCGCTTGACTTTGTTGCCGCCATTGTTGTTGTAATTTATTGTTGTAGGCATATGCAGAGAGCATTGTTTACACACTGTACGTGTGTGTGCATGTGTGTGAGTGTGACTGAGAGTATGAGAGGCATAGAGAGAGTGGGTGTCACTTGTTCTGCTTGTTGTCGTCATGCATCATTTGTTTAGTCCTTTAGTCCTTTGTTATGTGCCAATGACGTAGATGCTGGAGGGGTGATATGCGGGCCGGGGATAGGAGGCGTAGACCGGGATAATGCTCATGTGTGGGTGTCGCACTTTTATGTTGCGCACTTGTTGAGAATATTAATTTTATTTAAATATTTCAAAATGTCACCGAGCTGCTGTCTCAACAGTTTCTGGCGAAATTGTGCCGAGAGCTTTGCCCTCCATTTTATTGCGGACTGTATTTACGTAATGGGCAATACGAATCTTTTCTACAAAACAATGGAAGTCAAATGAGAAAGGCATCAGCCCAATTACAGCTGCAGATGACTGACAGTGATTTCCTTGATTAAACGCAATCAGGTTAGAATCTTAAATTGCTACGCAGCATACATTTTAAAATTAAATTGACATTAATCAAATATTTTTATAAGCTTTTGATTTTCATTTTAATCAAAAGAATGCATTGAATGCGCAGATCCTATTTTAAATATGCCGCCAAAGGCCCCAGCCAAAAGCTCGTTGATATGTCACCCCATATTGCACAGCAGCTGCTGTATACAGCATCAGTAGAGCCATGCACATTTATATGCACTCATACATATGTGTTGTATATACAAGCATACACATTTAATCAGCTCAGCGCAGCTAGTTTCTATTTCTATTTGTTGAATTATTTAAATTTCTATTTGCGCCGATTGCCTTTTCAAAACAGCAACAACAACAAGTGCACAACGACAAAAGCAAAACTTCTGCTTTTGCCGGCTGCCGGCCCCACAGCTGTAGCAACCGATACAGAGAAGGAGAGAGAATGAGCGTGTACAAAGAGCGCAAGCAAGCAAGCAGCAGCTGAGCAAGTGAGTGAGCACGCAAACACAATTTTGTCTTTGTTTGAGCGCACTCACATTGTTCAACGCTCAGTTTGGGTCTCTCTCTCATTTGCCGCGACTGTTTTTGCTTTTGCCGTTTCTCATCCACCACCTTTTCGCATACATTTCGTTTCGCTGTCGCCGTTGTCGGTTTGTGTGTGTTGCGCTTTTTTCGCTCGCTCGCTGCGCAAGGTATTTTGTCGTTGTAAATTTTTGCATAAATAAAAATTCATTACGCACCCGCACCGAAAAAACAAACCAAACAATTTGTAGCACCAACAGCAACAACAATAACAACAATCAACAAGCAGCAACAGCTCGGAGTCAAGTGCGAAGTGCGGTCGAGTCAATTTCTCAGTTTCTGTCTGTGTGGGCGCGCGCGAGTGCCTTCTGTGTGCATGTGTGTGTGAGCAAGCCTCAATCTCGTAATCGTAATCAACTTATAACGTGCAACAAGAGCAGCGCACAGCTGACATTCAATAGTAAGCATACACCAAACCAATCCCACCCACCATTAATGCAGTCGCCGTCGTCGTTGCCGTTGCAGTCGACGTCGCTGTCGTAACAATTTCGCCGCGGCTAAACAAATTAACAATTTTCAGCTAATTGAAAGCGAATTCAAATTTGTTTCTGTTTTTGTTATCGCATGTCATTGCACTCGATAGCAAATAGTTTAGGTATTGAACATTGCATAAAATTACAAAATAAGCAGCACAAAGCAACCGAGAATAACAGACAGGAAAACAAACGAAAAGCCAACAACAAATAACAGAGGGGCAGTGGCACTCTCCAACTGCTTGACAGTCATGCAAAATTAGTGTCAGTGTGTAGGTGTGTGTCTATGTTTGTGCATATTTCTAAAATGTTTGAAGCACACTACCTGAAAGAAAAACATAAATGTGTTTGGCTATATTTAGCAAAGTAATCTAATCAAATAAACCATTGAGCAAAATCAAGCGTGTGTTTCACTTGTTGTGCGTGCTTTGCTTTGCCTTGCTTTACTATTTCTTTTTGTTTTGTTTCATTTTGCTTTTGCCGGCATACGCTCTCGGCTCATTGTCGTCTCTCATTCTCTTTTACGCTCTCTCGTTCAGTTCGGACTGCAGCTGTCAGCAAGCAACAGCAAGCAAACAACATACGCTTACGCTCTTGAGCATTCTATCTCGCTCTTGCTCGCTGTCATTGTCCTTTTGGCGCACTGTAATTCGTATTTTTAATAAGCAACAATAATAATAAGCGTAAGCAACAAATTAATGAAAGTACCAACAGAATATAGGCAACGCGCATAGCCAAAGTCAATATTGTTGCTGAATTTTGCCGGTCAACGTCTGGGCCATTTGTTTACATATGTGTCTGTGTGTGTGTTTGGTCATTCGTCTGGCCCCATAAAAATGCAAAATTCTTGGCTGTGAGCTATTTATAAGCCATACCATTGGTCACTCAGCCGTGTGTGTGCTTGTACTATGTAAAAATAAAATAAAAAGAAAATGATATGCATTATAAAATTCTACACATGCTGCATGGTATAGCAACATAGTTGCCGCCTTCGAAGCATAAATCGGCTGCAATTAATTACAAATTAGACAGAGAGCAAATGATCTGGACAGTCGCTCTCGCTCTTATTAAGTGATGCATGGCGACGCAATCAGAAGAGCGTGTAGAGCGAAATAAAATATAACAGCTAGCCCAAACCGCTTGAAACTAAATGCAGTGTTGCCGATGTGCTTGCAGAAATGCTACTAAACGCAAAGCGTAGTGTGAATATTAAATAAGGCAGGCAAATAAATATAAAATTAGATAAATAAATAAATGCATTGCCAAGCATTTAAATCTACATACCATGTATGTATGTAGTGGTTTGCACATTTCAGTGCCAGTGTTGCAGTCGTGCTCTTGCATTTAGTACTAAATCATTGACACCGGTCCGACAAAAAGTGTCATAATTATCATATCGTTTGCTTTCAACTGTTATACGTTGCTATTGTTGCGTTTGCTTATTTGCTTTGTCCATCTCACTTTCCCAATCTTGCTATTGCTTATCAGTTACGTTTAATGTGCCATTTGCTTTGCAGTCGCATTCGTCGCGCCTGAATTTGATTGAGGAAGCAGCAGCAGCAGCATTTGCAATGCATCCACGCTATAGCCCCGCGCCGCCGCTGCACCAACAACACCAACAGCAACAGCAACCGCAGCATCAACAGCCAATGGGCGGGCCCCACCACCAGCACCAGCATCAGCAGCAGCAGGTGGTAGGGGGCGGAAACGGACATGGCGGCGGCGCACCTGTGCACATGAGGGCGCCACCGAACTCACAGCAATTGCCGCCGCAGATGCCACGATCACAGAATTATGCAAATGTAAGTGCTTAATGTTTTTTTTTTTTTTATAGAAATTAGTGTGCCTTTATTTTCGATAAATTTGTTGATATATTGAGTTTTAATGTGACTACGTAATTATTTTCATGCTTTATGATTTTCCGTTTATATACAAAATTGTTAAAAGTTAATATCGATACTGTTATCGATATATCAAACTTGTTTTACTATTTGGGGTTTGTGTGAAATCAATTGATTTTGGTCAATAGAGTTTTCGAAGAGTGAAAGGTTAACTGTAGATATTTATGGATATTCTATGTTATCCCCATTTTCCCCCTTTTCTCTGCCTGTAAATAATCGTAAATATAAAATAAATGTTTGTTTCCTCCTTATGGCTTAAATAGTCGCTTGTACGCAGCCAGCTCCACAATGAATCAATCACTCGATCAATCAAATGCATCACTGCATCAATCAAGCAATCAAGCTGGCAACCGCGCAGTCACTCATTCATTCACTCGCAAAGCTCATTCATTCAAAACGGTTGGCGTTAGCCCCTCTGCCCCGTTGCCCCTTTGCCGCATTGCCTTTTGCCTCTTTAACTGATTTCAGACTTCTGATAGGGCACGATAGTCTCGCTTTTGGCCGAAAGGGGGCGCCACACACACACACACACACACACACACAAACACCCACAGTGCAATCGACATGTGTCATACGCAGCGTTGGCCCATTTGAGTGGAAAATTGCTGCTGCTGCTGCCGCCGCTGCTGTTGCCTTGCGCCGGCAATGATACGGATTTCTATGCTGCTGTCACACTGACACACACACACACACAGACACACAGTCGCATAGTCAGCCAGCATATCAATTTCCGACACTTGCAGGCCACACAGCTTGCCTAATCTTAGCCAGCTGCCAGCTTACCTGCAATCATTACTCAAATAAATCTAAAAAATGGCTCAGCTCTTCTTTTTTCCCTCTCTCTCTCTCTCTTTCTCTCTCTCTATCTATTATTATTTCTTTTTCTTCTTCTTCTTTTTGCTGTTTTGCCTAATTTGTGTGTAGATTTCATTGCATAATGCTCGGGCATATTTTATGCATCTGCAAATGGCTAAAAAATACGCACAAAGGCCGTTTTACATTCTGTAAGCTGTTCGGCCCAACTTCTCTCAGCTCTACTACCTCTATGTATGTATATATATATATGTATATAGCTATATATATCTTTGTATTATAAACTATTCAGTAATGTTGCCGCACAATGCGGCGGGCAACTCTCTGGCTGCGTTTTAGGCATTGCCATGGTCCCTGCCATCCCGCCCAGCCGTCGCCTCCTGCGCCACCTGCGTGTCCTGCTGAGGCTCTGACTGCTTGCCTTGCTTTGCTTTGTGGCGACGTCTATTTGGCATCCTCTAATGGCCGCATGGCGTTGCTTTTGCTTTCCACGAGCGTTCCATTTAAATAGCTTTCAGCAACAACAACAACAACAAGAACAACAATGCCGACCACATCAAAATAAAAATGTAAAACTGCAAAAAAAGAAGCAGAATAAAGAACGGAATATAAAATACAAAATTGTAAACATTCCCGCTTAGTCAGCGCTGAAGTTTTCACCTAGCCAAAACAGTCTCCATATATAAATATATATCATACCTTTTTTATATAAATTTATATATCATTCTGTTCTTTATATGTACATATATATCATTCTGATTGTGAGAAAGCTTAAAGCATTGGACTTTCAATTGTCTATGGCTTATAATATTTGAACTTAGCTTTAGAGTCGTTAAAGTGTAAGTTATTAGTTGTGAATAACTGTAAAAGAAATCATGAACAATGAACATTCAGTCTGCGCTCTTTTGAGGCAGATTTCATAATCGATAAATAAAATTCGTTAGCTATTGCTATTAAGACTCCTGCTTGATTTATCATTCCCATATTCCATATCTGCTTCGGAGATAAACGGAAAAAATCGTACACACTCGTTCTCTCCCTCTCACACTCTAAGCAAGAACATTCGTGTTCTTTCCGTTTTCGTCTTTAAAGATCGTCGTTTCGGGATCGATCCGATTAACGCTCGCTCCATGAGGAGCAGTAAGTAGAGGATAACGGAGAAGTGTTTGCAAACTACTTCCCTCTCACATACACATGCACAAATTCACACTCACGCACGCTGTTATGTCTAGCGAGTTCTGTCGGGGTTCTCCTCGCTCACATACCAATACATACACACAGAAAAACCCGAAGAAACGAAACGATTTCTTCTCAGAGAAATCGTTTTCATTGAAGGTCAATTCAAATTGTCGCACTCTGACTTTTTTCTCAGTGTGACTCGTTAGTCTTATATGCGGACTCTGAGAAGCACTTGACGAATACTTACGAGCTCTTATGTGATCACATTTTTATGGTCTGTGTGTATTTCTGAAATGATCCAAACAGCACAAATTCTCGTTTATAAACTCTTTGTAGACTCTTCTTGTAGGCAATTTACTTAAATTTTAACGAAGACTTCGATTTGCTTATATTTCTTTCTCTTAATCATATGATACCTTATATAATGGTATGAGCTTGTATGAAATATACTGAAACAGATCTATCTAACTAGTCTTTAACCTAATCATAATAACAATACATCATAAAATATCTGTACATATTTAATATCATCAACTATTCAATGTTTATCATTCGATTACGCTCGCTTCTATCTTCTCTCCCATCAATTCAAAACTAAAACTGACCAAGCAGCTCTTCGCAGTTTTCTTCATGTTGTTGTTGTTGTTGTTGTTATTCTTGGCAACTCTCTTCACCTTGTTGCATGCCGTGTTTTCTTTTACTCCCGCTTGCCGCATTTTCGATGCGCCAGCTCATGTTTAAGTTTGGCCACCAAAAATTTGAGTTTGCTGCTCAAACTTCAGAGTGAGTGAAGGATATTTGAGTTTGAGCAAGTTGTTCAAGAATAAATATATACACGAATATATATACAATTATATTTGATTGGGGCAGCTGAATGGAGCTGGGCAGTAGTTAGGGCATGAATGGGAGAGCACGTCGTAATTTCTGATTAAATTCAATGTTGACAATTACCAAACGCAAAGTTGTTAAGGTAATTGCGGCTCGCGTAGGCCGAGATGCATTTCAATTGGTTACGCCTCGGCATTGGGCTGGACGCGAACGTAAAGGAAACCAAAAACGTGTTGCCTGAACTCGACTATGCCCTAACTCACTTGCTCGCTCGCTCCCTCTCTCTCTCTCTCTCGTTCTCTGTCTCTCTCTCCATCTGTCTCTCTCTCTGTACTGTTGGCTCCCACACACATGCTCGCTCGTTGCATGCGTCGCTAAGGACGCCGTCGCTTGTGCAGCCCGCTGAATGTAGCCGGCGGGGAGTCGTGCAACACACACGCCTAGTGCGTGCAACGCATGCGCCGGCTTGTGGATTCTGCAAAGTCCTGCGAAACGGCTTTTGCCGGCTTGCACGAACGCCACATCGGGTGGAGCCGAACGCTGGCGCCGACTGGCTGCCAAACGGCTGGGCACAAGTTGAACATGCAACCTTACTCAATGAGAAATTCAGAATCCATTCGACGATTGTCAAGTTAAGTTAAACGCCTTTTCCTCATTTTCGCAAAACGGAAAGCGAACTGTAAGCCAGCCAGCCAGCCAGCCAGCCAGTCAGTCAGCCAGCAAGCGAGCCGCCAAAGCCAAGCAAAGCCGAGCCGAAGCTGAAGCCAAAGCCAAAGCCAAAGCCAAAAGCCAGTCAAGTTAAGCCAAGCCAAGCAGAGCCAGTTGATCCAGCAGTCGAGTTCCGACAAGTAGTCGCCATTTTGTGTTTGCGCCTCCCAAAAAAATAAAGCAAATAAAAATTTTAAAATATTAAATAAAATCAAAATTAAATATTAATTTAATTTCAAAAATTGAATAATTAATTTCGTGGCGTATACGTAATATTCATATTGTGAGTACATTCTGTCCATAGTCGATGCGAAAAGTGAAGGCACTGTGAACTGAGTGTGTTTTGAACGTTGTCCGGGCAATCCGCAAAGAATCGTAAATCAACAAATCACCAGTATTATTTACAACAACAACAACAACAGCAACAACAATTGCTCAACGCTAGCAACACGAGATATTGGCTAAAGGTCTAAAGTCCCTAGAATTGTATTTCAAATACAAAATCGTGAGTGTTTAATAAAAGCGCAAATTTTGAAAATAAATTAAATAAAAAGAAACGAGTTTTAAACTCCAAAATAAAAAAATAAAAGTTGAAAAATATTTCCTTAAAAAACTTTTTAAAAATTATTTAACAAAAAACTACAGTATTATTTTAATAAAAAATATTTCAATTACAAGTTTTTAATTAAAAACAACTTTTCCTAAAATAAATCAAAATTTATTGAAAACTTAAGTGTTTTAAATATTTTGTGCATTAACAAGAGACAATAAAAAAAATTGACTAAAAAAAATTAATAAAAAAGAAAAAAAAAAAAATAGCGCAAATTGTGAGTGAAAAACTAACTGAAAAATAAAGAAAATATATTTAAAAATAAATTAAAAATTAAAGCTTAAACTAGAAAATTAAAAAAAATATATAGTGAATTACTAAAAAAAAAAAAAAAAAAAAAAAAAAAAAATAATTAAATTAGCGCAAAACTACAAGCTTAGCTTAAAAAATATATTAAATTAAAAATTTGCATATTTTAGTCTCTGTGTCCTTTAGTAACTATAATTGTTAAACATTTCAACTTAAAAAAAAAAAAAGACTCTTCAGTGTTCAGTGTTAGAAAAATAAAAAACGAAAAATATAATTAGTAAATGTTTTTAAAACAAAAAAATAAAAAACTCAAACGTTTAAAGAATTACTTAGCGCAAATTTGATTCGAATTTGTTCGTTGTAATTAAAGCAAATAAACAGCAAACAAAAGAAGAAAAAGAAGAAGAAGCAAAAAGCAAGCAACCAAATTAAATACTTGAGGCTAAAGGCTATAGCAACAACAGGCGCCAAACAAACAGCAAAAGCAAAATAAAAACCGAGCGAAAAACAGAGATAGAGAGATAGCGAGCGAGAGAGAGGGAAGGCAGCGAAAAGTGGAAATTAATTCACAATCAACGTGCACATCAATAGCCATTAAAATTGCGTCAATCAAGAGAAAAACCTCACCGCTGCCCACAACAACATTGACGCTAACTAATTTCAATCAGCCAGAGCAGCTACAGGAGCAGCAGCAGCAACAGCAGCAACAACAACAACAACAACAGCAGCAGCAGCAGCAGAGCGAGGCAACAGCTGCAGGTCAACAGTTGGCAACAGTTGTGCAAACAGAGCAGCAGCAAGAAGCCACAGCAGCAGCAGCAGCAGTAGCAGCAGCAACAACAACAGCAGCAGCGGCAGCAACAACAGCACCAACAACACCAACAACTACAACAGCAGCAGCAGCGGCAACAACAGCAGCAACAGCAACAGAAAGTTTGTTAACAAATTCTAAGGCTAACGCCTCGGTCAGCGTAGACAACAGCAGCAGCAACAACAACAACAACAGCAGCACCAGCAGCAGCAGCAACTCCTGCTTGACCCTAGCAGCTTTGCCGCCACCGCCACCGCCGCCCACAAGCGAAGCCACAGCAACAGCAGCAGCAACAAGCCAAGTTGCCAAGCCAAAGCAAACAACAGCAACAGCAACAACAACAGCAACAACAAGCTTAAGAGGCGCCACTGTTAACGCCGCCACGACGTCGTCCACATCGACGCTGTACACGTGCTCGAGCGCCTCATCCTCGCTGATTGCCCAGCCGCCGCCAACAAAGATATTTAAAACGGATCATCTGTGCGTAAACGCCGCCGCCTACGGTCTGCCAACTGTCGCTGCCGCCGCTGCTGTTGGCCATCCCTGTGTCTACTGTGTGATACCCGTGCCAGTGGTAAGTCGCATCTGCCCAATCTTGTCCAGCACCCAGGCCCAGACCCCAATTATCGCTCCCTCCATCGCCATCCACCCGCGTTTGCTTCTCCACTCATTTGCATAAGCACTCATCGCGCGCTGCTTTTCGTTTTCGTTTTCGTTTTCTATTTCTTTAGATTTTTCACAGTCATTAAATATTAAAATAATTACGCGTATCCTGGCCGATTGTCCTGGACCCTGCCCCTGCTCCTGCCGCCTGCCGAACATTTCCTGTAAAATGTCTATAAATATTCTTGCATCTGGGTCGTCGCTAGACTCATTATCATTTATTATCCATTGTTAAGGTGTTGGATTTTATTTAGCTTTTTGATTGTCGTCGCACGGGGTGGAAAATAAGTGGAATTAGAAATAATCTTTTTCAGAATTTATTGTGAACTGTGGAGCTGTTGGAGTTTTTTGAGTTTGTCGGAATGGACTGAAATGTATATAAAGTAAGCATGGAGAAAAAGTTGAGGAATTCATAAATTGAAGTAGGTCTTGCTAGTTGAATGAGGAAATAAGAACATTTATTTATTTTTATATATTTTTAAGGTTAAATCAAAAATATGGCTATCGATATATTTATCGATAACATAAAGCACAACTTTCTTAATATATTTTAGTTATATTTAATGTCAAAAAATATAAAGCACTCAAACTTACTTAATTTTCCTATAGCGTTCCATATTGTTTTTATAGAAAATGCTTAAACTTATTTATTAATTTTTAATTATTTAATTTTTTATTTTTATTTATTTTTAATTATTATAATTTTATTATTATTATGTTAGTATTATTATTATTATATTATTATGATTTTTTTTTTATAAAATTTAAAATTTGTAAAGCTCTTCGTGTAAATTTTGACCTACCCAACCCACTCACTCTCGCACGTTTCATGTTTTTGAGGTGTTGCATGCCAGCATATCAAGAGCCACATACTCCATTCCCCTCCAACACCCATGATCCGAAATTTCTATTGCCTCCCTCTTTCGCTTGCTCATTAAAAATGCCGCACAAGAAACAATTTGCATTCATTTGCCGTCGAGCCAAACAAATTATATAGCACGCGAGCCAAAGCGGACGCAAAGCAATCCAAAGCAGGCCAAGCCAAGTCGAGAAATGTCAGCCGCAATCTAATATCCTGGACGGCAATAGTCCAGAGCTCGGCTCTCGTGCAACCCCCTTCTGCAGTGCCTCAGCTGTCATTAGCAGCGTCAGCTGTTTGCCCACTTAAAGATTGTCCAGATAATCGCCGCAACAAATGTGCCTAATGTCAATGACAATAAAGACAAATTATATACAAATATTGGGGCAGACGTTGATAATGACACGCTGTCAAGCCAGAAGGAGAGAGAGAGAGAGAAGGAGAAGATATATATATTTATTTATTTATTTATTTATTATACACAACAACAACAACAATAACAAGAGATATGTGCACTGATTCGCAACACCTTAGCTCAGCTTTATCTCTGTCTCAGTCTCCGTTTCAGCTTGAGTCTCAGCTGCATCAAATTTGAGTAATTACTTAGATATTTTAGCTATGATAGCAAAACGCCATGACTACAATGATTATATGGGGGCTGAAGAAGAAGAAGACGAAGCAACAGCAGCAGCAGCAATATAAACAAATGAACAGCTGAGCAATTTAATAAAGTATTCATTCATTTTCATTGCTTTCTTCAGGCTTCTATTTCTTCTATTCTTTATTTTTTGTTTTTATCCAGAATCTCCTGAGCTTTTTTTAAACTGAAAAATTGCAATTGACTATACTCGTTCGCAAAGTGAGAAGAGTGTATATTAGTTTTCTACAATGTCCTGCAGGTTGGCTGATTTTGGGCTTATGTTTGTCTTTAATGTATTTGACTGTCCTCTAAGACAAGACGATTTAAGATTACGATTTTTGGAATATCTAAAGGTAATTAGACTGAAATATAGACCTGGGAATTTATATATAGTGTTATGAATATTATACATTTCTCTTGAAGTTG
This sequence comes from Drosophila arizonae, assembly GCF_054131065.1. Lineage (NCBI taxonomy): Eukaryota > Metazoa > Arthropoda > Insecta > Diptera > Drosophilidae > Drosophila > Drosophila arizonae. The sequence continues at coordinate 14,321,256 of NC_142924.1, read as the reverse complement.
AATAATCTATAATCATCATTTACTTTCATTTATAAAGAAACCTAACCAATTTCGTATACTGCAGTTAGTTTTGCCCAACTGCAATATTTTTGCTTGTTTACTTATCTGTGTGCATTTCGATTTCTCACAGTGTATGCGCTTAATTTGGCCATTTCAGGCGTACTGAGATTTATGTAGGAAAGCGTTCGCCCTTTTGGCTCTGTCTGTTTCTTTCCCTCTCCCTCGCGCTGCTATATATTTTCTCGTTTTCCTTTTCGCCCTATGCTCATTTTGTTGATTTCTAATTAATTTTACTCGAAGCGAAAATGAATTGGCAAAATGCCCCAATACAAATAAGCACAAAGATCCAAAATGAACAACAACAACAAAAGCAACGAGAAAGCAAGTAAGAAAAAAAACCCAACAGGAGAAAAAAACTAAACGACTCATATAAACATTTTTCTCTTCGTTTTGTTCTTTCACTTGTTTATTTTTCACATACTTGAAGCCGAACTGCAGTTGTGTGTTAATTTATGCTGATTGTTAGTTGTACTCTTAGGATAATTAAAAACTACGAAAAAAATAAAATAAAAAAATAACAAAACAAAACACAGAGAATTTGAAATAAAGGCCAAAACAGTTATTGATTGTTACGGTCGAGTGAGCTTAATAAATGAAGATTGAAGATTTGAGCGAATGCTGTGAAATGGTAAAATAGCAGAAAGAATATTTAATTGTGTCTGGGTTTTTGTAAGAGTAACGAATTGCATAGATGAGAGAGATATTTAATGAGCTTGAGTTAATGTATAGTTGGTATAGATTTGATCAGCTCAGATCGAATTGCTGAGCACAGAAATGAGAGAATCCAAATAAGCTAAGTATTTTTGCACTTATAATAGGAAGTGCTTGAGCTATAGCGAATTCTAAAAGTGTAATGTGTGCTTCACTGGTCTCTGAGTATATTAGAGGTATATTCCCAGTAGTTCGGGTCACCAGATTAGAGATTAGCGAGCTGCTATGCTGAGCTGATTTTTTCTGATTTTTTGTGGGTCATACTCAGAGTGGCTCGAAGGTTCGAAGTTGAATGAGTGAGCTATACATATAGATCTATGATGAACTTAGACTAAGACTCTTTAAATATAAAATATTAATAATTAATTTAGAAATATTTTTTCCATGCAACATATATAGCAAAGCCAAATATAAATATTTATAAAATGTCAAAAAGCCAAGCGAATTTTAATTTAGTTATAATATATTGAAAATTAATTTAAAAAAATAAAAATAAAAAAATACTTATATACTGTTTCATCTCACTTTTTCTCTCCCTCTTTCATTCACCTCCACTCATAGCTTCCATTCCCACAATATATGCCATGCCCTCTAAATTTTATCTCAAACAACTTTTTGACCTTTGCTTAACACCAAATTTCTCTCAATTATGCTCCCCTCTAGTCCATATGCTAAATATAACTATCCACACTTATTTAAGTGCCTGTATCTATCTAGCAAATCTCTGTTAATTATTTTACTACAGCCAATCTGAATAATAAAACACTTTTTAATTTTGTACTGTACCAAGTAAGAGTAAATAGCTGCTTGCACTATGCGATCGTCGCGCAATCGCCGTCGCTTGATCTTGTGCACAAAACATGCATTAATAAAGTTGTTGATGGTGACATGAAACGCAAGGGTTAGCATTAGCTTTTGGGGGGGTCTGGCGCAGGTGGTGTGGTAGCTAAGGTAAGCTACGCACTCACTCCACACACACAGATTTGCCCCACTCTGGCAGCGTTTCAAGGACTTTTTCAAGTGAAAGAGCGTGTCGCGGCTCACGTGGCGTATGCGTGACATGGGCGCATAGCGTTCATTCTACTTTTTTTTTCCTTTTTTTTTCTGTATATTATTTTGCGGCCATCACGTGTCGCACTCTCACACACACACACACACACACAGCTGCACGCACACCTCTGGCTGAGCCATGAATATGCATTATTATTATTTTTTTTTTTAGCTCCTGCTGCTGTGGCCTGCTGAAGTGCGGCTAATTAACAGCTGACATACATTTGGGCACCTCAATGGCTGCTGCTGTGGCTGCTGTTGCTGTTGACGAGGTTAAGTGGCCCAATCCAACAGCCAGCTGATAGCCAAGTGCTGCATTTAAAGCCACTCGAGTGAGCGTTAAGTTCAAAGTTCAGCAGCAAATTGTGCGGAAAAATTCCAGTTGAAAGTTTTGATGTGCTGCTTGCGCTGTGTTTTCTTCTCACAATTTTGCATAACAAATGAGATGAGAGTGGGAGAGTGTGAGAGAGAGAGAGAGAGAGAGAGAGAGAGAGAGAGAGAGAGAGAGAGAGCTGCGCTGGTAATTGTTATTGATGCAGAAATATGGCGATTAGTGTAGGCTAGCCTATAAAACCAATTCGCTTGATGCCTGCCGGCCAATGCGCCCCCCATCCCCCCTATATTCCATGCCATTGCAAAAGTTTTGGCCCAACTAAAAAGTGAAAATTTACGCCTGGCACATTTGTTCGAGTGGGCCGCTTGGCTGGCCTGACCGGGCCGAGTCGAGCTGGCAGGAAACGTGTACGACGCCATATTGGCTAACATAAAATGGCGTTTATGATGGGCAAAGTTTCATCATTTGCAATTTACTGTGTGACCCCAAGTAGATCCCTCTCTCTTCCCCTCTCTCCTCTGTCTATCTCTTCAGCTGTCTGTCCAGCTTCCAGCAAATTTAACAGCATAAAAACTCTTGAATCCCAGCCGCCTTTCCATATCTCCCCCCTAAAACAAAGTGCAAACTGTTTTCACAAATGTTTTTCGGCTTAGCTAACATTTTGTGAATATATATACATATATACATATTTAGTAAATCTCTTATATTAAATAATTTAATGTAACATTTGCTATGATTTGGATTGGCCGTGCGTCATCTGGTTTTAGGGAGTGTTGGACCTGGACCCTGTTGAGCCAGCCAACCGGCCATTTATAAAGCTGGTCTGTGCCCTGAATTTGCTAGCTGATAACTAATTCCATGCATGTTCACAGTTGTGCAATTTAATGCCAGCGAACATTTAATTAATTTTCCAACGAAAAGAAAAAAAGTTGCAACTGCTGGACACACACACACTCACACATAAGGCCGGCCACATACATACGAGGGCGACAAAGTTTTCGCTTTTTTTGTGCCTCTCTGTGAGTTGCAAAATGAGTATATGGGTTTAGCTAAATCAAAGTCGAAATATATACATTTTTATAAGCGAAATATATATCTTATCGAAATTAGAAATAATACATAACAAAAATATATTTATATATTAAGTAAAGTATTTTACATAATGTAAAAAATTATATGATTATAAAAATTTTATTATGTACATCTATATTAAATAATACACTTGCAGAAAAATTGCACTTGAAAAAAAAATGGATTATTCTCGATACCTTCAATAAAAAAAAAAAAAATAGTTTTTCTTTTATAAATCTTCTATATTTCTCCTTACATATTACTCTTTTACTCTTTTTGCAAACTTTCTTAGAACTTTGAGCGTGCAGCATGCACTCGGTTATACCCCATTTACAACAATATTTTTGCTTGTTTTCCCAGTTTTTTTTTTTGTCGGGCTCAGAGAAAAATACTCTAAAAAGTTAGCTAGCAATTGCATGAAATGGCATTTCATTCAATTCAATTTCATGCTCGGTAATTATTTTATGCGATTTGAGGCTGAACAAATGTTCAAATAACTAATCAAGATGCCCACAAAAAAAGAAAGAAAAGCAAAAGTTTTGCTATATATAAGTAAAGCAGTTCCCTCATTTGTCTTATCCATAATACAAATAAACTGTGTCTTAGATAAGAGTAGAATTTTCTGTGATTGAAGCTACCATTAATTTATTTTCATTGAATATTTTATTATCTAATGTATTTATAAATTCCATTTGCCTAAGGAGTTCATTTCAATTAAATTTTAATTAATTTATGAAAACATTCCCGGAGCACATTTAATGCTTAGACAATTTAGTTAGCTAACATAAACATAATATAAATGTATATATACACATATGCAAAAATATTATTTTATTTGCTTTTCCTTTAATTTATTAATCATTTAAGTGTAATTGAAAATGTTTTACTCTAATATGTTGAACTGGTTTAATTGCATTACACAACAAATGTTAAATTGAGAGTGTTGCATGTATTTTTGCTGAAAAATTGGGAGCATGGTGTAAACCCGCACCATGTTAATTAGTGTGTGAAAAATTATTTGTCTGTGCTACATTTTGTTGCATTTCGTGCGCGGGCTACTTAACGAGCATTTGGAGGTCTTTTAAGTGACTTTTAAAGGTAAATTGCCTTAACTTTGAAAGGGTTTTCATAATATGAGAATACGTTTGACTTGAGACAAAAAAAAAAAAAAACTTCAAAAATTACATAAATATATGATTATCATGCTAAAGATAAGGAAGCCTTAAAGCAACTGAAATATAAACGGATGCAAGAATTTATAATTATAGCTAATTGAAGAGTATATAAAATCAATATCACAAATGATGTACTAAACATATATCAAATAAATAAAAAGATAGAAAAATCTTTGACTAACAGAATATACAAATTGTTTGCTGTATAAAAATCATAATTATATAAATAATAATATTAATAATAAAAAAATCTATAAAAAATCTATTATATATTCTAATATAAAAAATTATAAATATAATATAAATTAAAAAATAATAATTTATGGAATTTTAATATTAAAAATAAATATAATTTCTAAATAAAAGTATCATTTATAAAATTAAATAAATACAAATTATAATAATATAAAATTATAATATAAAAATAATAATATAATTTATAAAAAAAAAAATATAATAATATTATATAATATACAAATAAAAACATAATTTATAAAATTATAATATTAAAAAAAAAAATAAATAAATAAGTATATTTTATTTCCCTATTAAGTTAATTCGCTCAAATTTGGTTTAAACTTTTTGCTTTTTGCACAAATTTCTTTAAGCCACTTCGCGCAGTGCCTGTGCCTGATCCTAAACACAGCCTCAGTTTGGTGCAGTGTATGCTCGTTTCGTTGTGCTCCAATTGCATATCACATTGGGGCTTTATTCGCATTATTTTTGGCATCAAGCAGCCTTTTGAGATTCGCTACGCTGTGACGCCTCAGCCTCAGCCTCCGCCTCAGCTTGTTTACCTTCGCCAGCCCTACCAAGTTGAAGCGCTTGGCTCCTGCTGTGCCTCAGCGCCTATGTGTGTGTGTGTGTTTATTGTTGCTGTCATGGCTCACATGACGCGTTGGCTGCCTGCCTGCCTGTTTGCCTCTTGGCTTAAGTATTTTAACCTAAAATGGTAAAAATAGCGCAGCGTCGAGAAATGCCTGCCATGCCGTTGACGAGACTTCAAACTGAAGTGTATGCCCCAGAGAAATGTGCGTGTGTGTGTGTGTGTGTGAGGCCACGTTGTGACAGCGCACACTGCTGCACATATTTCTGCAAACAGAACGAAATTGCGTAGCCTTAAAGTAACATTCAGTGTTCTGTCGTACGCTGCGTATGCGTAATGCGTTATTTATTTATTCAATTCGGCCATCGTCGACTGCTGTCCGTTATGTGTGTGTGTCTGTGTGTGTGTGTGCGTGTGGGGCATATAATATATGTTCAGCAATTTGTCAACAAGCCGCATACAAAGTTACAAATCTGCCACGCCCACCTGCCTCACCAGCAGCCCGCACACACACAGAGCAAAGCTCGGCACTCGACATTTGTGCGTTTGTAATGAAAAGTCATTAACATTAAAACAAGTTTCAACACTTTGCTAGCCGCCATTTGTTGACATTTCATGCACACTCTGTGTGTGCGTGTGTACTTGTGTGTGTGTGACAAATCTTTGGGCAACGGCCCAGCGATATTCCTTATAAGACCTATATATGTCCTGCCGTCAACTTTTGCTCAATTTTGTTTTGTTAATGAAAAAAGTTTTTGTGTTCACTTTGAATTGCTTCCAATTTTTTCTGATTTTGTTATTCCGGCAACGCCTTTGACAGGGCCATCAACTTTTCATTAATTTATTACACGCTCAGCCACGTACAGCCCCCTTGGCCGCCTTCAGCCCCACATTGGGCACGCCTACATCACTCACCTCCTCGAGCTTGTCACATTGTTCTGCTCGGCTGCTGCTGCTGCTGCTGCTGCCGTTGATAATCATAGTTCTACTTTTTTTCTTCTTTCCATGCTTTGCTCTTTGTCGCACAGATTCCTCATTTTCATTTTCGATTTGCCTTGCTTCTGTTCTTTTTGTGTATGTTTGTTTGTGTGTGTGTGTGTGAGTGTTTTTTTTCTGCCTGGCTGTTGCCCTTTTTGTCGCTGGCTCCAATCAATGTTTATTAAAAAGTTTCCTTTGCTCGATGAACTTTGACATTTTGACAAATATTTTTGTGTCAAACTCGTGCTCTCTCTCTCTCTCTCTCTCTCTCCCTCTCTCACTTGATGTGGCAAGTTTGTGGGCATGTCATTAAGCGTAGTACATTTATATTCCATTGCATACTTTTGGGCCTGCTTACTTGAGCTTCTATTTGAGCAATCTGTCTCACATTAACAATTCAGATGCGTCTATCAGGCAAGCACAGCTGTGTAACAAAGTTCAGTCCAGGGTATTTAGCTGGCAGCTTACCCCAGCGCCGACTCTGTCTGTCTGTCGAATTGCATGTGCACATCATTAGCTTTGTCCGAAAATTGTCACGTTCGCTACACGTGTGTGTGCGTGTGCGTGTGCGTGTGTGCTCGTACGTGTGTGTGTGGGCGTGAGGGTAATGCTGCATAATCCTAGCATGGCCACGGGCTGAGTTCAAGCGAACGAATGCTGACAACCGAAGGGCATACCATTGCGTAGACAGACGGACGGACAGACATTCGGTTCCATTTGGCCCCTCGTGCCATAACCTGGCATAGTGGTTTTTCGGCGAGGTCTTCTCGGTTGGGCGTGCAAACCGCCAAACGTAAACCGCTAAGTGCTTTGCCTTTGTTGCATTCCCCAGTTCGCTGGTCGCTGGCAAACGGAAGTTTGCTATTATTGCATTTGGCGTTTAACAACACTGTTGTCGGGCTGATTTTCTTGAGTGTAACGTGCTGACGACTTTCACATGAAACGTGCTCCGCATAAATCTTTCCAGCATAGGGGGCGGAGTAAAAAAAAAAAAAAAATATATATAATATTGACCTCCATCTAACGCACAATGCTGACACTCACACACACACAGAGAGAGAGAGAGAGAGAGAGAGAGAGAGGGAGAGAAAAAAAAGCCAACACACCCACGCAATTTAGAAGATTTCACAGTTTGTTATTGCCTCATGTTTTGGTCGCATTAGATGGTTATTGTATATGGCTCTAAAAGTATTTTCTGTATTGTCACGGCATTACGCTTGAGGATTTGGCAAAAAGGAGTAAAGTTATGAATGTATTTTTATCACATATTCACGCGGTAAAATGTCTAGCAGCTTCCACATACTTTTGGAGCTAAATGTAAGTAAAATTCCACATTTAATTCTGGACGTGGAAATGGGATTGCAATGCAATGTTGGAAATATAATGTGTGAAAGTATAGATGGACATAAATAGATATATAATTTGTAATGTATATATGGATTATGTATATATGTAAAATCAGATAGATAATGATAAAGGTATATAGATAAAATATAGATATTCGATATGTTTTCTAAGTGAAAGTGAAAATATTTATAACAGCCTTATATTTTGTACACATATTGAATTGATTCAATGGCTAACACTCTTATAAACTTTATTAACCAGCACATCTCGTTATTCAACACTGACCAGTTTTTCTTTTCAAACTCTAACTCTGTCTCTCTCTATATTATATCGATACTGTATATGCATGTGCAATATATATTAAAATATTTCTCTTACCCTGATTCACTCTCTGTTCAAAAAATGTTTATTATCCAACACATTCCATTGAGTACCAGCTCGTTGTTCAACACTGTCGCCTTAGTTTGCCTGGTGAAACACTTCGAATCCTTTGTTCTACCATATGCAGAACTCTCTGATGCTCTGGCACTCTGGCTTTATTTTATTGTTCGTCCCTTGGCGCTCTCTGGCAGACTTAAAGTATTTGCTATCGCAACTATTTGTGCTGGAATTTTGTTTTAGCATTTTGCTTCGGCAGTTACATTAAAAATTCCTAGCATACGCTCACGTAGTTGAGAGCCCAGCAGCTGCAATTTTTCTGCTTTTGATTTTGTATTGGAATTTTCTATTTGGCAATGCATCAACTAAAGCTACCCAGCGAGAGAGCGAGCGCAGCCAAACAGTGTGAGTCATAATCAGTATTCAAGAGATGGGCCAAAGACAGAGATAGACAGAGATGAAGAGCGAGCGGGAGAGGGAGAGCGAGAGGGAGGATAGAGATAGACAGAGCTACTCAGTTGCATTTGATTTTTGCGCAAAACAAATGCTGCAGCAGCAGGGGGAGGGGGATGGGGCATGGGGAGTTTTGCCTGCCAGCTAGCGAGATGTCAAAGTGGATTTCACAAGCTGACTGTCACGCCCCCTGCTCTATCGATTTATATAGAAATATATACTATTTGTATGTATACATATACATAGCTATGTATGTGTATGTATTTGTAGTATATTATTAACTCTCGGCAAAGTTTTTGACACATCCATTGATATGCACATTTGTGACTTGTCGCTGCATCGAGCACTCGCAGCACTGGCAGCTCCTTCACATTGATAGTGTTGTAAAATGCATGCAAAAAGGAGTGCTTAGCATATTAAAAACATAGCAAAGTGCAGCTGTGACTTTTACGCAAGACGTACGTACGTGCCACAGTCAAGATACACACACACACACACAAACACAGACACATGCACATGCACAGACCACTCACTTTTTGTATCTCCAAGTCTCTTCGCGTTCTCCTCCTCCTCCGCCGGATCCGTCTGCTTCACTCGTGTTATCTTTGGCGCTGTGCTTCTTTCTTGGTCAGAAAATGGACGAGCGCATTTTCCACATTTGCAACATTTGATTTATTCGCATCTCACACACACACACACACACACACAAACGCAAGCCCTCACACACTGCTGCACTTTTCCTAATGCATATGCGCCATTTTGCATACGTTTCTAATAATTCATCTTCTACTCTTTCGCTTTGCTTTGCTTTGCCGTGCTACAACTCGACCCTCGCCTGCGCCCCCCACGGCTGCATTTTGGCGCAACTTTTGCTGGCTCAGCTGCCATTACAAATTTCCAATAGTTTTTTTTCCCCGTCCTTCTTTCTTTCGTTGTCTCATATCTGTGTTTGTGCAGCTTGCAACTTCTTTTACCTCATGTGCAACTCTGCTTTGGCTACATACACTTTTCTTTTTTTTTCCTCTTGTTGCCCGAAATTGGAAAATAGTTTTTCCGTTTGCTTCCTTTATCGACTTATTGTGTTTGACGGAAATATGCTTAGTCTTTGTCGCTCCCGCGCACTCTGCCCACCCCTCCCGCCCCCTCGCTGACTTTATCACATTCTCTGTCTCTGTTCCAGTTGATAGGGCCAGACATTATTCGCTGTCGCTAACGTTGCGCTTTGTTAGCTGAATGGCTTTGAAGTTGCGACTGTGATAAGTAACTCGCAGCTGGATGATCGTATAAAGAGATGTCAGACGTCTCTCCGTTGGCTGCTTAAGAACTTGATTTACTTGAAATGGAAACTCGAAAATATATCTATATCTATTTGGCACCCATTCTCACACACTCTCTCTCTCTCTCTCCCTCTCTCTCTATTTAAATCATACTCTTTTGTCATTTCGGATTTTGTGGTGTTTCAATGCTTTGTTTATGGCTAAAACTCTTTGCATTGCAGCTTTGCTTTGCGAAATAGCGCTAATAAATTGCTAGCAAAGACAGAGAGAGAAAGAGAGAGAGATAGTGAGAGTGAGATACAGTGAGTGGCTGCAGCTGCTGCTTTCATTGCTTTATGGCCAGCTCGCTACTCTAAATAGTCGCATTTGGCCAGCATATACACAATCATAACTCTTATTTTAGCTGGGCCCTGGGCGTGGCAGTCGAATGCTACTTGAACAATTTTCTTTATTTCCCCCGACTTCCTCATCTTTAGTCATGTTTCGATATTTCCTGCGCGCTGCGCTCCCCTTAGCCAGTGCACTCGAGTGCACTTGAAAGCGTCGTCCTCATCCTCATCGGCCTCATCCAGAGCGTCGTCAGAGTCGGCGCCGGCAGCTGCTCCTTTGGCTGTTTCCGACTTTGGCGCATCATCTGGCCACATTTCATATTCGACATTCCTGGCACTCTTGTTGTCAGCTGCTCGTTTCCTTTTGGTCCGCCCTCTGGCTTCTCGGCATGTCATGTCCCTTTGCATATGCCAACTTCTGTCGCGGCATGCCCTTAAGTAGTTTTAGCCCACTGGCATTTTACTACCATCGATGCATCGTGGTATTTGCTTTTAAGGATCTGCGGACAGGAGTTCGTTCGTTCGTTCGTTCGCTCACTGACTGCCTGCCAAGCTGCCTGCAGCTAGTTGCTTGTTGGCAGCTGTCTGCCAGCCAGCCAGCCATCCAGCCAGCCAGCCTGCCAGCCGAGCTTAACCCCACTCGAATCGCATAGCCGCAGCAGCATTTGAAACTCCTCGCAATCTCGAGACATCGAAAAGTATTTACGGTTAAATTGAACTCTCTAGTGCTGTGCAGCATTCGTGACGTCATCTGGTTGCAATTCCCTGATTTTCGTTTACTCTAATGTCGAGTGTCGACATTCCAGCTATGCCGAGCTATTTTTATTAGAATTCCAGGGAGTGAACGCTTCAAGCTTTAAGTTCTATATGCTCGCTAGCTGCTGCTGCTGCTGCTGCGGCAAAATAATTAAAAGCCAAATAATAAAATTATAAATGTGCATTTTACCAAAGAATAAAAAATAAATAAAACAACAACAACAACTATAACAAGAGGAATGGAGCAAATTGTTGTTTTGCTTTGGCCTCTGACCGCATTCCTGTGCAAATTAAAAACCAGACTAAAGGCAAAGGCTACAGCTCGAATAGCCAGCCTCACTTTGCACTCTGACACGGGTCCTGTTGTCGTCCTCAGTGTTGCTTTTAATTTGGCAAATGCTTAGAAAATGCAACAAAAATTAAGTCAACATAAATGTGCTCAGCAGCAGCCCAAGAGGACCTCAGAGCGAGGTTAATGTTGTGAAAACGACGAACGCAGCACCAGCTGAAGCAAGAGTGCTCAGCGGGGAAAAACTAGATTAGATAAATTCTGTTAAAGCTTGACAGGAAAAAAAAAAAAAGTAGAAACAGGAAAACATTATGCGAATTGCAATTGCATGAAATTTTAGTTTAAGCTAATAAAAAAAGAACTTTACAATGAACGATGAAGAGATAAGTAATAGCAAAAAAAGAATTTTAATATTAAATTAAATAAATTAGGAACAAAATAAAAAGAAAACATCAAATTTACATATTTATTTAAAATAAATTATATTGATAAAATTTTTATAATTTTTGTGTGATATTAATATTTTATTTTTCATATTTTATTATATAATTTTGCCATATAAAATATTTTCAATTTTTTAACCCTTTTCGTCTTTAAAAGCTAAATTTTAGGAATTCTAGCTAGGTGGCAAAACGCTTGAGGTTTATTTTTTATTTTTTGAGGGTCAGATGTGGTGAAGGAGGCGTATACTTAATATATGTGTGTTGAATGTCCTTTAAGGATGAGCAGAAAATCTAAAAAAATGAACAGCAGTTAAATTGGGCATAACCAACGGCAGCATACCCGTTCCGTAAAAAAAACTAGACTAACAAACGAAGCTGACATATCCCATTTAAATAGAATTATCTCCAGACGAGCTCAGCAGAGATTCAATAGTTGTCTCTCTTAACTCTAAAACTTGAAGAAATAGCTCTTCCTTGGTAGACGATGTTGAGAAATCAGCAAAAGGCAGTTGATATAGGTATATATTCCCCATTTCCAGTCTCAGGATGAGCCTTGTATAAATCCAATATACTCTCTCTTACTTTACTCAGCGAACGAGTATGAAAAGTGGCACACAAAGCAGAGCTCGAAGCAAGCAGAGCGAGAAGATAAAATATAAAACATAAGTAGATAGATGAGTGGCTCTGTTTAGCTAAAGGGGGGGAAGGGTAACGCAGGGCAGGGCAAAGGGGGGCGGGCGACTGCAGCCGACCAAGCCGGAAATGAAAAGTGGCATGTGTAAGGGTGCAGCATTAGGGAGGCGGCTATGGTCATGTGGGCGTGGCTTTTTGTAAAAGCGCAGCTGTGGCAACACTTTTCAAGTGTTCTGTCAGGCAAATGTGAGTGTGTGCATGTATGTGCGAGCGTGTATGTGTGTGTGTGTGTGTGTGTGTGTTTGTCTATGTAATGAGGGCAATTTAAGGGCACTTGAAGCAATTCAATTCTCACACACACTCAACGGCCCTGCATAAAAGTGTACGGCTCGTGGCGCGTCCGTTCCACTGTCCCCTCTGTCCGGCTGCCCGGTCTGCTCCACTGTCTGAGTGGGCGCTGCTGCTGCTGCTGCTGTTGCTGCTGTAGTTTTTAGTGTTATTAATATGCATGCAATGCATATGCTCAATGCTCAACTTGGCTGCTGCCATCGTTCTGGCTTCGTGCATCATGTGGCAGCCGCCATTTTGCATTTGCCGCCATTGCAGTTGCCCTCTATGCCTCGCTCTCTCTTTCTACCGCTCTCTATCTCTCCCGCTCTGTCGCTGTCTAAATGGCAACGGCAGCAGCTGCATCGAGTGCTGCTAGTAATATTAAGTACCGACTTTAGGCTGCAGCCTCATCTCATTCCGCATCCTCTACAACACCTTCTCCTCCTCCTGCTCCTGCTGCCTCTGTTGCTGTTGCTGGTGCTGCTGCTGCTGCTGCTGCAGTCCGTCGGGTTATTAACCCATAACTGGAATACATGTGCTTAATTTTTTATTGCGCTTCTAACTGCACACGAAGCGGCGGCTATGCAACTCAGTCACAACTGAAATTAAAATAAGTAGAGGCTGCTCTAGCTAAGCAGTAATCGACTTAGAAATACCCTATGCTAGTTACTCTCTTTTTTCTATATGTATAGCTGCCTTTGTCATTCGAGTTAGAAGATTTACCAAACATGAATGGGAGAGAGAAGTGAATATTAATAGAAGGAATTGTTTAGCTTTGAGATAATAATAGATAATAGAGAATTAATTACATATTTCCTTCCCTTCTATTCTAATTTATTGATGCTCAGCTTCAATGCTCAAACTTTCAAAGATGTTTACTTGTACTAAGTATGGCCCTTAGTACTTAGAGCTTTACTTAACTAGGATATGCTCTGTTTAGACATGTATTTAGAAAAGAGAAGGGAAATGAAAGAATGGAATAGAAAAGAGAAGAAATAGACTGTTAGAGGAATTTTCACATATTTAACAAAGTTCCATTGACTAACGAAATTTGTCATTAACTTTATACCCTATACCCTATATACCCTATTCATTCTTAATGATAATATTGTATATGAAAAGCATTTCGCATTATTTTTTGGGCTTATTGTGTAAAACATTTTGCTTAAATATCATATTTATGGAACTCTCAAATGAATTTCTTCCCAACTGTTGACGCAGCTTACTCTGATTTCCTGGTTTGTCTCTTACTTTATATAAAATTTTACTTTCTCTTTATATTGCATTTAAGTAATTCCCTAATGAGTACATGCTGAGATATCAAGAGAGCTCACTCTAATTGCCAGCTGTGTCTTCGTTTACATAACTTTTTCGTCAACATTTTATTGATCTATTTTAGTCTCTACTTCTATTGCTCTAAAATACCCAGTGCAACTATAGCCTGTTACATGGCATGCCCCAAACACATAATATCCCTTTTCACACACTCACCCCTGAGTTAAGGGCTTAACTAAAAGCGGTATTAAAAGTAAAAAAAGAAATGGCTGAAAAATGAAAATACGCAGCTGAATTGCCTGGATTAGAAGCATTAATGGATTATTTGGTGTGTTGCTGTTGTTTGTTCGGGTTGTTCGCAGCTGAGCGCTTGTTTTTGTTTATATTTGTATTTGTATTTGTATTTCAATGCTGTTGTTGGGTGTTTTTAACTTGACTTAAATTATGCACATGAGTCGACAGCAGCAGGAGCAGCAGCAGCAGCAGCAGTTGATTATGCGAGTAATGAAAGTTGGTTGCGCACTTGAAATTAAGGCAAATAACTGCAAATTGCATGCCACATGCAATTGTTATTTAAACAGCAGCAAAACAGTTAACAACTTTTCACTGCAAGTTTCATTTGCTGAAATGTTTGTCGAGTTTAATTCAAGGCAAACAATAAAACTATCTAGACTATCTCACTAGATAACATCTCTGGCGATTTTCTGAGCTTTAGTATTTCGTATATTCTCTGTTCTCTTATCACTTTCATCATAATGAGAAAAAGCAGCTTTCTTTATATAATTTTCACTTATTTTATTCATTAGGTGTTCTTTTCTTTTCTTTTTTTGGGGTTGAGGAAACGCCGTGCGCTCGTCTTGAAAATTGTTCATTTCTTTTACAAATTACCTCATACTTCAATCCAATGAATAATGCTTGTCATGTTCCATTTTCATTTCGTTTCCCCCGCTCGCCCCTGCCACAATTCATGCTCACTAGAGCAAATATCAACCGAAAATGTAATGAATTCTTGTTAGGCGCTGCCCAAAAAGAATAAAAATATGAAAGGCGGCAACAAAAGCTGAAGCAGCAGCAGCAGGAGCAGAAAAAGGCAGTGCTTGCCATTTCCGGTTCACAAAATATCCTTAAAAAGCACCAGAGAAAAAGAAAATGAAGATGAAGATGAAGAGGCTGTGACAGCGGGACTGAGCAACTGAGCGACTGAGAGTGAGAGAGAGAGAGAGAGAGGCTGAGGCAGAGACTGAGGCGGCAGCCAAGCAGAGCGACAAAGAAACCTTTTTACTTTCGGCATGTAAAATGGAAGCGCGTCGTTTATAACACGGCGCACAAATACAATTAAAAATTATGCTGCCAGACGCAGAAAGGGCACTGCGGGTGTGAATGTGTGTGTGTGAATGTGCGTGTGGCTGTGTTTGTCAATTACTGTCAAAAACTAAAATTGCGAGGGTCTCTCAAAGTAATTTACACTAAATTACATACGCACAACTGCGACACAGGGCTTTATGTGTATGTGTGTGCGTGTGTGTGTGTGTGTGTGCGTGTGCCACAAAAGGCAACGGAAACAAAATAATGAAGCGGGCTTTTGTGCGCGCACACGGCAAAGCCTGCCAATCCTGTCAGCTGCTCCACTTCAGGTCTCAGCTTCACGACTTTTTGTGTGCAGTTAGATGTTGTTGTTCTTGTTGTTGTTGTTGCCACATGTTGTCATCTTTGCTACTCGACTTTGCACCGCTTTTCATTTGCTGTTGTTTTTCATGTTGTTGTTTTTTTCTCAGCTTGTCTGGCAAGCTTTTTAGCCCTCAAGGGGCAACTGTGTCGCAGCGATGGCAGCAGCAAGTTTTTGTAAATTTACTTTTCATTCAACTACAACTTGATGCGTATCAGCTGTCTGAAGCGCCCCTCGCACGCGTGCTGCCGGTAAACAGAGTATATATACAAATATATATCTTTGTAGTTGTTAATGAAATGCAAATTTGTGTGAAAATTAATGTAGAAGAGAAAGAAAAAGGAAAATCCAAAAGAAATCGCGACCCTCAAGCTGAAAAAGCATAGAGCAGCCATGGAATTAACGCGCTGTTCTTCACTTAATAAATTGACAATGAAATTCCAATGAATGTATACAAAAGTGAAAATAATAATATTGAGAGAGTAGTTTGATCAATGCATAATTAAATATGTTTAATTAATCGGATTAACAGCAGATTGAATTATGACAATGGCAAAGCTGACATGCAGAGCAACAAGCGAAGAGACCTTTAAAGAAATAAACTTCGCTTTTATTTGGGTAGAAATTGTGCATGAATATACTCAATCAGAGAGAGAGAGAGAGAGAGAGAGAGAGAGACAGATAGAGAGAGAGAGAGAGAGAGAGAGAGACAGAGAGAGAGAGAGAGAGAGTATGAAAGGGTATATTATTTATGGGACAGCTATGGAATTTGGAAATGGAATCAGCAAGTTGTGAGTGCGTATGCAGAAATGAAATGAAATGAGATCAATGGAAGCTTATGAGCTGACTCCGCTGTGAACTGAGGTAATGAAACATTAAATAAGCAATGATTAAATAGCAAAGCTCATATATGTACAATATATACAATCGAGGGAGTCAAAGTCAGTCGCTCTCGCTAAAAGCAACCGACTTTGGTTTTCGTTTTTCTTATCTAATTCTTATCTAAGTCGAACAAGCCAACATAATCAACATCTCAAACAGCTCACCAAATGATGCTCTCAACCATGCTCTTAGATGATCATCAATGATATATATTAAAAACAAAGATAGCTTGAAGAAAGAGATAGACTTAAAGAAAGAGATAGACTACAAAAAAAGAGATATGTATTACAATATCTATCTGCAATCGCCTGTCAATCCCTATAACCAACACTGAGCATGTATTACTCAGTCGCTTAGACTCTTTACTTAAGTTTACCTTTAGCCTCAGCTTTCAGCTTATTAAGCTGCAGAGGCTCTTATTAATTGAATCAGCTGAGGTTGCTGTTGCTGTTGCTGTTGCTCCAGGTTGTTCTGGTCAAGTGGACGTTCTGGTTGCTCAGGTCGTTCAGGCTGCGAAAAGTCACACAAATTACGTATTGACCCTTGACCCGAAGACCTTTTCAATCAGTCCGCCGCAAACCTGGTCGACTGCTCATTTGTCACAAGCTGCTTTGCGTTTACCCTTTTTATTTTGTTTCGCTGAACTCTAGAATCGCATTGGCCATTTGGTTGTTGTTTTTGTGTTTTTCTTCACTTATTTGCCAGCTCGTTGACAAGATTTTCCTTTTTTGTTTTCCTTCTTTTTTGGCCTGGTTGTTTTAAAGCCGATTGCGAGCACAGCTTTTTGCCTTTTTAAATAAACGTTAATTTTTAATGACAATGCCGTTTTAATATTGAACGTCCGGTGAATTGTTCGCTCGTTGTTTTTTTTTTTTTTTTTTTGCCAGAGCCAAAGCCAAAACCCGATTTTAATATGACATATTTCACTGCTTCATTTCTCGTCCCATCTTGCTCTTCTCCTTTTTATCGGTATTTTTTACTGCCTTGTGGCTCATCAAACGCAGCTGCTGTCGCTGTTTGGCTTGTGACAGCTTGTTTTTTTTTTTTTTTTTTTGTCCACTTTTATTTCTTATTTGATTTTGTTTTTGCTGCCGCTGCCGCTGCCGCTGTCGCTAAGCAATTCATAAAAATGCTGAATTATTTAATCAGCTTGAAGTTGGCATTTTTATCGTTTTGTGATTTGCACTCGCTGCTCTGGAAATTATATGCTTCACGAGGAAATCATTTTCCACCGCATTTCTACTTGACTTTTACAGATTTTCTCTTCTCTCGCGACATCTTGGAGCATTTGTTGCAGGTGTCAGGTTTATTTGTGGATTTGGCAGGTAGCTTAACTGTAATACTGCAAAAAAATTCTTGGAAATTTTTGTGGAAATTCTTTGTCATTCAGATTATATATACATTTGTGAAGGACTCTTAGAGGTGTGTGGAGAATGTGTGGGTTTTAAGTAGATAATGTGCATTTCTCTTCTCATAAGAGCGAAAAGTTTTGTGTTCAAGTTTCGCAGTAAACCATGAAAATTTGCCGGAAAATTCTCAGAAGTCTAAATACGTAAAAACCACATTGATTCCTGGAATCGAGAGCAGAATCTGCGCAGGTGTTTTCTGAAATGCCAAACGATATACAATATGCTATGCAATAAGCATATTTCTAAGCAGGCAAAATTTTGTCATTTTCTATACAGTTTCTAACAATAAATAAAACCCGAAATAAAGCTCAACTTATATAAATCAAAAATTGATAAAAATTTATATGTTTTCACTGCAGTGGCTGTAGGTAAGGGTATTCCCTTCACTTGCCACACTGCAATGTGCTAGTGATTATCGATAACTATTAAATATTGATCAGAACAAACTTTTGCTTACATTTTGATTGCAATTATTTGTTTGTGGAAAATTTGTGCGAAATTCCAGCATTTGCTTTTACAAATTCATTGCACACCTGTGCAAACATGCAGACCTTCCGGGCATGTCAAAAAATAATTGCACAGCTGCAACTAGCTCTCACTCTCTCCTTCTCTCTCTCTCTCTCTCTCTCTCTCCATCCCCTTCTTTCTCTCTTTCTCTGGCTGTAGTCAATCTGTCTTTGGGCTTGCCATTAGTCAGATTTGCAGAGGTAACCAGCGTCTGGCCAGCCATGCATTATCCTGGTCTCTGCTATTCAAATATTGTTAGCTTAACCGAGTTGTCAATTCCGAGCCAATGCATTTGCCAACGTACAGCACGAAAAACAAACAGCGCCAAGCCCCCCTAACCCCTCTTTCTCCTTGTGTGTGTGTGTGTATGTAATTTGAGCGTGTTTGTTATTTTTTTTTTCCACCTATTTTTACTGTAGTAGTAGTACGATTTTTTACTGTACTTTTGTACTTTGACAATGTTTATACAGGAGAACAGGTTTCCAGCTGGTTACCGACCGCCGGAGCTGCAGTTGCATACGGAACGAATCTGTTTGTAATGCGGCCAGCCAGCTGACGCCTGGGCACAAAAGCAAAGTCAGACGAAGGCGTAACTAGAAATTTTAGAAGCCAAAGCTGAAAACACACACAGAACAAACAGTATTTCAATTGAATAATTTCGAGCTCTTTTCTTTTTTCTTTCGTTGAGCATTAGAGAGGGTGAGCGGGGAGAGGCAGGGGAAAGGTCTGTGCACAAAGCTAACAATCAGCGATGACATCCTCAGTGTCATCATCATCAGGAAAGCTGGCAGTCACGCAGTCAGGCTGTCAGGCAGGCATAAAGTGCAAGAAGTGCATAAAGTTTACAGCTCTTTGTGACTCACATGTCATTTGTTGATAAGAAGGCGTACAACTATGTGTTGGTATACAGCTAGGTAAGATGGTATGGCCAACGGATGTTAGACCTATGTATATGGCAAAGCCTGGCTGCTAACGGTAATTGTATAATAACATTAAAACTTGATGAGTTTCTTTTGGGGCACAGTCAAAAGCTGATTATGAAGTGTCACTATAAAAGTGGCTCTCGATGTGTGTGTGTGCGTGTGTGCAACACCTTTGTCCTGGTCATTCGATCAGCTCGGCTGCCGTCGCTGTTTATCCTGTCATCCTGTCGACCATTTTGTGCCGGATACATTTGCTCGTGTCATGTCATATATGGTCTTTCGCTCAATTCCATTTTCTTTTCATCTTTTTGCCTTTTTCTATTGCGCACACTTTTTTTGCTCTCTCTCTCTCTCTCTCTCTCTTCTCTCTCTAGCTCCTCTTTTTTGGCTGCCTTTGTGACTCTTTTATCAACACTTCCGTCATTTGGTGCGATTGCCGCTGCAGTCCAGCGACTTGGTTTGTTGATTTTTCGTGTGCCAGCTGGCACAGCATTCAAACCCCCAGTCGCTACAGCTCCCTCTCTCTCCATCTCCTTCTCTCTCTATCTCTCCATGTGTGTGCTGCGTTTGGAGCTACGCTTCGCAGCTTCACTTGTTTGGCAGCCGCTGCATTATCAATTGTATTTCTGCGAACAGCTAATGGAATTGAAATTGAAATTGTATTTGGTTTTGCGACTTCAAAGCATTTCAAATATTTATATTAAACGTTGCTCTTCGAATTGAATTTAGTTAAAAATAGAAAGAGTACGGTCATATATAGAAATTTTTATTGAGTTAACTTGCAGCGTTTCTTTTATATAGAAGATTGTCAAAATACATTGCAAAGCAACAGTAAAGAGTTGTTTTTTTTTTTTTTTTTTTTTTTTTTTTTTTTTTTGTTATACGCTTATATTTAATACTTTTTATATTATTTTATCTTAACAAAATCTCGATGGGTTTCTCTTAATTTGTTAAAATTATTCCTTAAGCCTTTGCAAAACTAACTTTAGCATCAGTTCTTTGATGCAAATCTAAATTATATGCTTTTCAAAGTATCGATAATTATTAATATTATAATGTTTATTGTCAATGAAGTTTTATTCAGTGGAATAAATAAATACTAGTCTGCCTTTGTCTGTCAACTCTGACAAAAAATTTTGCTGCAGGGGCCTCAGCTTATTTATTTTTATTATCTAGCTCTTATCTATCTCTATCTCCAAGAATAATACTATATATCTTGACACAATAATTTTCTCATTTTTTTCGCTTTTTAATTTTTTTTTTTACAAATATTTTCTTAGGTGAAGTGGATCACAAATTTATTTTGTTTGAAGGAGAATAGATCATAGTTAAATAAAAATTATCCTTCACTTAAACATTAGCTCGAATTGTATATAAAATATCGGAAAATATGAATAATGCGCCAAGGCCATTCCAGAGCTTGCTTAAGTGAGGCTTTAAAAGCATATTGAAAGCTGAAATTGCTCTCGGAACTGCTTTGATGCATATCATTAATCCAATGGCCGCCTTCGTGAGTGCGTGCGCGGCATTCATTGTAATAAAATTGCATTTAATGCGCGCAGCTGCAATGCGATGCAATTGCATTTCCATGCATTAAGTCTTCGATTGACAATTGTGGTTAATCAAATTGACACGCTCAAAGGCGAGAAACTTTTCATCGACCACTGCTGATGAGTCTGACACGCCCCTCAGCAGTGTGGGCGGTGTCATGTGTTCCTGTGCTTGGCCGTGGTCAGCAAAGTGCTGAGAAGCTATTAAAAATGCAGTTAGCATTGCGTTAAACTTTCTCAAGCCTGTTGCTGGAGGGTGAGAGTATGAGTGTGTCAGTGTGTGTTTTTGTATATATATTTTAAGCGCTGAATCTGTACAATGCAAGTTTAGTACCTTAACAACACAATTCGAATTTTTATATAACACCTAACCTTCTGATGTATTCAGGAGGACTTACAAATATATATTTACAAGTATCCCTAAACGACTTATCTCATATTTTTGGCAAAACCCAAGCGTTTTAATCGCCTTAGTGGTCTCGCAGGAAGCAATCTTCTCGCTAGTCTGCTCCGGTGTCTAGCCAGTCTGTCACTATATCGACTAGTGTGTCTCCCAATCTGTTCCTCCACAGTAAACAGTTTCAGATCTCGATGTAGAGTTGAGCCGCGCACATACCATGGGCAGTTTGTAATTTGCCGCAATACACGATTTTGCAGGACCTGTATGCGTTTATAGTTTGATTTTGCGCATATTCCCCAAATCTGCACACCGTAGAGCCAAATTGGGGCTACACAGTGGACATAAACCGCTCTCTTAGCTCTGAGTGACATGGTGCTGCGTCTGTTGAGCAGCCACCGCAGTTGTTGCATGCGTTGCCCACATCTCCTAGCCACTGCCTTAAGATGAGGACCAAATGTTAGACGCTTGTCAAGGGTGATGCCAAGGTACTTTGCCTGCGAAGGTTGATCAAGTGTTTCGCCATCTAAACGTATAGGCGGGGTGTGGCTGATGAAGGTTTTTAGGGTGAAGCAAGTGTTGGTGGTCTTGCGTGGGTTGATTTTCATGTTCCATCTTTTGCACCATGCTACTAGTGTGTTTAGGTAGCTCTCCACTCCATTCGAAGCCTCAGTGGGACATTTTGAGCTGTAGAGCACCGCTATATCGTCTGCGTAAGTAGCGAGAAGGGCTTTGCCAGGATTCTCCATGTGGCGCACGCTAGGGGAGGGTAGGTCGGCCGTGTAAATGGAGTAAAGCAGCGGCCCTAATACGCTGCCCTGAGGAACTCCAGCTCTCATTTGGCAAGGAGTCGAGTATGTGTTCCGTACTCTGACAATAAATTGCCGACCCTCCAGATACGATCGTAGAATCCCGAAGTAAGGTGCTGGGAAGAGGTTTTTGATTTTGCTGAGAAGCCCTGTATGCCAGACCCTATCAAATGCTTGCTGCATATCGACAAAAACTGCGTTGCAGTATTCCATGTCATCAAATGCCTGAAGGATGTGCCTCGTCAACCGGTGAACCTGCTCCACAGTTCCGTGTCCTTCTCTAAAGCCAAACTGATGGTCCGGTAAGATATGACGTTCACTGATGATATTGCCAAGTCGATTGGCAATAAGTCTCTCCCATACTTTAGAAAGTGACGACAGCAGACTTATTGGGCGGTACGATTCTGGGTCATCCTCTGGCTTTCCTGGTTTGTGGATCATTACAATCGCTGCCATCTTCCATTGCTTAGGAAAGAATTCCACCCTCAGCATAGCATTAAATATTAAAGCTATGAAGATGATCGCCCGAGTAGGGAGGGCTTTTAGCGTTGCATTGCTCAGTCTGTCATAACCAGGTGCTTTCTTATTCGGCAAGGACTTTATGACTTCAGCAATTTCCTCAACCCTAACTGCCCTAATGGGTAAGGACATTTGTAGAGGTGTCTGTAGACTATCAGTGGTCTCTTCGATCTGATCAGCAGTGGCAAATTCATAGGGTGTGAACCTGGCTTCTAGATGCTTCGCAAACGAATTCGCTTGCTCCTCTTCGTTCTTAGCTAGATCACCGCTAGGACACCGGATTGGTACCTGCCTAAACGGTTGTCTCTTAAGTGACTTGGTACACTTCCAAAGCGAGTATCCAGCATCAACTGTATAATCCAAAGAAGCCAGCTTCTGCTCAAAGAAGTTGCTTCGAAGTTCTCTCAATACATTTCGTAGTTGCCTAGCAGCCCGGTTCCATAAGATTCGGTCCCATGGGTCCTGCGTTCTGATTGCGCGTCTACGAAGTCTTCTTTTTTGCAACAAAAGATCCCTGGCCTCTCTTGTTAGTCGAATTCCATAGTTGGAACCTATCTGGGGCTCAGAAGGTGTTGATGCAGCAGCAGCCGTATAAATGCTCTCAGTGAAGCTATTGACAGCCATCTCAATATCTTCACCAGAGTTTAGAGTAGTGTTTAGCTGAATCGAGCTCTCTAAATGTTGCCTAAAGACGAGCAGGTTTGTGTGTCTGGTTATTAGAGAGCGATTTGCGTTAACGTTTATGCCTTCTGTCTCAATATTAATGACTAAAGCCAGATGATCCGAGTCCAGATCCCAGCTCTGAGTTATGCTTACTCGAAAATCCGGTATTCCATGATACAGGGCAAAGTCTATGCAGGACGGTGTGTGGTGAAGCACATATGGATACCTGGTTGGCGATCCAGTAGCAAGGATCCTAGAGCCGGTAACGGAGATGGCTTCTGCTAGTTCGCGTCCCCTCGGTGAGTTGTATGTGTCTCCCCACAACCAATGGCGGGCATTCCAATCGCCACCAACTAAATACCTTTGGCCGCAAGCACGAAGTGTGTTGATGAAATGCATTTCGTCAATCCTCACCCTTGGTGGGCAGTAAATAGCGCTGAACTCCACGTCTCCCAGGGCCGTAGCTACTTTTACAGATGACATTTGTATGTTACGGGTTTCAGTGACTCTTTGAGGAAAATGGCGAAGAGCTGTCCTGACCAATACCGCCACTCCGCCAACGCTGTTATTATTTCGTGATGGTCTGAAAGCTGGGTAGCAGGCATATCCATATATTTTTATAGTGTCTCCACGCTTCATCCTGATCTCCGTTAAAAGAAGAATGTCGACGCTGTTGTTGTGTGCGAAGAGTTCAATTTCTTTAGCTTTTGTTGAAATGCCGTTAGCATTCCAGATAAGAACTTTTAGTGGATTCATTTCGAAGCTGCAACGTTGTTTGGAGACTGACAATTTGGCCTTTCCCCAGTCCATACCTTAATCGAGTTGGTCAACTCAAGTACTATACTCTCGAGTTTTTCGATACGTTGGTTTACTTGCCTGTTATGCTGCTGCTGTTCTTGTTGCTGCCGCTGCAACCATGTGAGAAACTGTTGTTGTTGTTGCTGCTGGAGCTGCTGCTGCCACTGTTGGAACTGTTCCTGCTGCTGTTGCAACACTGCCTGTAAATCATAAGGGCTGTGTTGCAGATTATTCAAATTATGTTGCTGTGGAATTAGATGCGCTAGAGGATTATGAAGACGCTGCTGAGCAGGTCCGTCTTTGCAATGTGTTGCAATAGGATTTCTTTTAACCATTTCAGCATAAGAGACTGATGTATTCCTTCCAGTGCCTGCCGTTGGCTGATGTGGAGTTAGCTGCGGCTGTTGCTGAGTTGTCTGTCTGTTAGCCCTTTGTTTACGATCAGACCTCAAGGTGGGGAATTGCTGGTTCGGTGTAGAAGGTGCGGAAGGGTAAGCATAATCATTCTGTGCATTTAAGTTAATGTGTCTTGGCCTGTTCGGATTATTTTCCCTCCTTGCAGGCCTCATAGATCGGCGAAGAAATTCTTGATACCATTCACATCCTTTATAGCTAGCCATGTGGCTGCCAGAGCAGTGTATGCATTTGGGCTGTGCATCTGGAGGACATATACATTGCATTGTTTGATGGTTTTCACCACATCGGGCACAATTAGGCTGTCGGCGGCAATATTTAGCAGTATGGCCGTAGTCTTGGCATCGACGACATTGTGCGATTTCGGTTGTTTTTCGCATTCTCTCAACTCTAATTTTTTGGCGGCAAAGAGTCTTAACTTTATAAATTTCGTTAATTTTTGGACATGGCTTAATATTAATGAAAAAAATATTAAGCTTTTCATCCTTATTTATGCGTGATCTTGGGTTATGAATATGGAGAACTTCGAAGCCCAGTTTATTAAAATCGGCAATAATGTCTTTATTTAGAGTACTGTTGTGCAGATCTCTTACAACAATCCGGTGTGGCTTTTCTGACTGCATTTGGTATGTGTGGAATTCTATTCCAAGTGTATCCAGTCGATCCACAATGGCTCTATAGGTGTCGCTGTCATTAGGGAAGACTCTGACCGTTTCCCCTTGATTAGCTTTAACAACGACGTTATCTAAGCTGGCAACTTCGCTTATAAGCTCAAAGAGGTCATTTAAGTCGCTAACATTAAGTACTATTTGGGGTGGTTTCGACGGCTGAGCTTTAACTGGAGCCCCAGAGTTGCCAACTATGGCAGCAGTCCGATTCGACGCAGCAATAGCCGCTTGATTGCTGGTGCTGGGCTGTTCACACAAGTCTTCTACATCCATGTCAGCTGGAATTTGCGCAAGCAATCCGAATCTGTTAGAACTGCCAGTATAATGAGATTGTTGCGAGGTAGAGCGTTCGTTATTCTTTCCAAGGTTGAATTTCTTCTTAGCAAGATTAGGAGAAGTCGTAGTAATTATCTTGCGCTTAATTGTAGAATTTTTCCGCCAAGCCGAGTTCAGTTGGGAAACTTGTCAGTGTGTGTGTGTGTGTGTGTGTGCTTTTGCTGAGTGTTAAATGCGTTGCATACTTTTGGGGCGTGTCACAAAAGTTTTTGGTGCAAAATCAATTAAAAATGGGTTTTTCGCCTGGCAATTTTGTTGCTGTCGCAGGCGTTTGGCATAAATTGCATGGCAAAAGTTTGCCTTTAAAGTCCGTGCGCTGGGCACAAGTTTCTAACGAGATGCTGTCGAAGGACAGCCAGCCCAGCCGCATACAGGACACACACCAGACACGTGCTGACAGTTAGAGCGACACACCCACATTTCATGTTTGACTGGGCGTGTGTGTGTGTGTGTGTGCTCGTAAAATCCGCAAATGCTGTAAGACACTGGGCGCCAGTCGAGTCGTAAAAATGTGCGCCTTTTTCAAATGCGTCGTCAACTCAATTCACATTTGTATCTGTAGCTGTTGCCTGTATCCGTATCTCTAGCTGTATCTCTTGGCCATATCTTTGGACTCGTGCTCATCTCTGTGGCTCTCGCTCTCGCTCTGCCGGTGGCTGTGGGCCACTTTGTTATACTTCGATTGGCATTTTTACATGAGCAGACCTTAAGCCAGCCCGTCAGACCATCAGCCCTCTGGCCCTCCAGCCCTCTAGCCCATTGCGTTTCCCTTTTCCATTATGTCTTGTGTCAACCCTAGCCCTAGTCTCAAGCTGCTTTGCTGAGTTATACAGCAATTGGCAATTGCTTTCCATTTGCCTGCCGCATTGCTACATAAACTTGTACATATATGAGACGCACACACGCACACCCACACACACATACATTTACATATCCTACACTTTTTCTACATTCTCACATCTCATATGGCTGCTTGTAAAACCAGATGAGCTCTTGGCCATGAAAGTTTAATGAGTCCAAGAGCTGCTGCTACTGCTACTGCTACTGCTGTTGTTTTTCAGCGAAAGACGCTTGGACACTTTGTGGTCTCCCACATGCATAATGTTATCAGTTTGCATATGTGTGCGTGCGTTGTCTTTGCTCTTTTAATGTCATCGCTTATGACGCAAAATTGTTGCTGATTCGTTTCGTTTTTTATGCGTTCTTTCTTGAAATTCCGCTCCCATTTTGAATTCCCGAATTCATGGAAAGAGATTTTCGGTTAGCAACGGCCAGCCTTAAATATTAAAGCTAACTCTGCACAATCCCACATTTTATCTGTTCTTAAATTTCTAATCCAGCTTACTTATGCATATAACTTTTCTCTCTCTCGTTTCAGGTAAGTTTTGACGCTGATACATTACACAAGTTTAAGCAAAAGGTAGAGTATATAATATATAATATGAAACTCAATTTGAGATGAAGGCTAACTGCAGGTGGGTTGCCTATAGAAGAAGAAGTAGAAGAACTTTTTGTTCTGCAAGCGAAATCAAAAATGATGAGCTATGAACGAATTGAGAAGAAGAAGTGTGAGAGAGGGAGAAAGAGAGAGAGAGAGAGAGAAAAGGAGAGATTGAATGAGAGAAACAATGATAGAGAGATATTGAGTGCGATGGTGGAATGAGAATTATTGATGGAGAGGAGATTGATGGAGAGGAGATTGATAGAGATTCTTGATTCTTCACGTTCGGCTCACAAAATCAACCGAACAAATCATATTTTCTCATCCTCGCTCTGAACAAGAGGCTTCGGTTCTTTTCGTTTTTGATTTCTGCTATTCGTGTGATGCTCTTTTAGCAAACATCGTTCAGGGAGCCATACGATTGACGTTCACTAACTCACATCCACATCCACATGCTCGATCTCAGTTCACAGATGCAATTGATATATTTAACGAACCCAACACTCTCACGTACACCAATACATAGCCATAGACTTTTTACATTTTCGGAAAAAGCAGAGAGATCGTGAGTGAACTCGTTGAAGACCCGAACCAATCGGCTGTTAGAGTGAGTGAGGGAGAAAGAGTAAGGAAAATATGTATGCTGATATACATAGAGCAAATTAAATAATGAATGAGATTTATTTAGTAAGGGAAAGAAAGACCGAACGAAATAAAATACAGCTGTTGCTTATAAACTTTTATCTACACACTTGATATACCATTTAAGGAATCTTTTCAATATCTAATATTCATATGAATTGCTCTAAACTTGGCTCAAGCTACCTTGGTAGCAATCAAGTTAATAGCTTTGAAATGCCATACACCAGCTTAGGCATTGCAACACTTCATATGCTGAAAACAATATACCGAAGTAAATAGTTCAAAAGCAGCTTTACACACACACACATACACAGAGAGAGAGAGAGAGAGAGAGAGAATGCGTGTGGGAGGGAGAGTGAAGTACATCAATTGCCATTCATCTTTTTCATTTGGCTTATAAATATTTTGGGAAATGGCTTAAACAGAAATAGCTCTGTCCGATGCAATATTTAAAGCATAAAACTTACACTCACAATGTGAGTTAGTGTGTGTGTGGGTGAGTGGGCTTTGGGTATTGGGTTTGAGTATGCAAAACAAATGCTCTCGAATATCCATGTCCAGGTCCATTATCCATTAAACCGAATGCCAACCGCACATTTGTCAAAGCTAATTGCCAAGGCACCCTTCGGGGCCGACACGCTGCCCTACACCGACAACAACAATTTGACTGAGAGAGCAGACACACACACATACACACACACACACGTATACGTACGCAGCAGGGTACGCACTCAGAGACAGATGCACTTCAGCAACAACAACAACAGCAAAAAAAAATGGCATGCTTGGATTTTAATGGGCGTAGGCTGTGTGTCCTTCCTTAGCCAATTGGATCAAGTATTTTGGGCGCACACACAAGCACATTTTTGCTTATGTACTGAAATTGTGCTTATAACTTGGCAAAAATCGATGCTGCTTTCTGTTTCTCTCTCTCTCTCTCTCTCTCCCCCTCTCTCTCTCTCTCTCTCTCCCCCTCTCTCTCTCTCTCTCTCTCTCTCTCTCTCTCTCTCTATCTCTCTCTCTCTCTCTCTCTCTGTTCGGCTGTCTGTCCACCTGTCTTTGCTGTCTGTCTGAGCCTGCATGTAATTTCATGCATTTTTAATGCAAGCCATGAAAATATATCAAGGAAACTTTTCTGTACGCGCTGATGGCATTAATCATGTTTAAAGTTTCGCTTTGCCTAGCAACAGCAAGAACAACAACAACAAAACACACACACCTGCATGTTTAGGGCAGCCGAAATCCATTTATTAGAGGCAACTAGTGGCCTTGAGTCAAATATATACACATATAATTATGTATACACACACACACACACGCGCACACTATAATTGTAGTTTCACGTAGGTTGCTCAAGCTAAATCCTTTTGAGTCCTGCATATTTTGGCTTTGCTTGTTGATATTTTTCATTGGCCACTTGAAGCCGTTGCCGTTGTGGCCTGCAGGCTTTTGTTTTGGCCAACAAGGTTGATGTTGATGATGACATTGGACGCTGCAACGGAGGCATTTTGTTGCTGGTGTGTCTGCCACATGGCTGAGCATGATTGAGCGTGCCAGGCATGCCAGAGGCCCGTTTCAACTCCCCCTCTATCGCTCTCTCACTCTCACGCTCTCTAAGGCTGTCTCAACTTTGCTGTCAGCGTTCAACAATGTCGCCATTTTTGGTGTTGCAGCAACATGGCTGCGCCTTGCTGCTGACCCGCCGCCTCCTGCCCGCTGCCCGCTGCTCGCTGCTTGCTGCAGCTGGTAAGCAAAAACCACTAAACATGAAAATTAGAAAAGGTGAAATTGCACGAAATGAGTTTATGTGCGTAGCAAAGCCTATTTACATGACCCTTAGATATGCACACACACATAAGCTGGCTACATACAGGGCGCTCGAGGCTTGAGCCACATTTGCTAAACACAGCAGCGGCTGCTGCTTGTTTATGGTCGGTGGGCAGCTGAAATTTGTGATAGAAATATACATACATATGTAAATATATATATATGTATTAGATATATCAAGCAGATTAACTCATGTTTCTTAGATTGTACTTGAGTTCCACTTAATTTATTGGGCAATTAAATATTTTAAAATTTTTCTTGAGATAAACGTAGTTTTTGTTGCAATATTTATTGTTAAGTGTAATATAAAAAATAAAATAAATTCACTTATGTAGAAGTTCACAACTAAAATCCTATATATTCATTAAAATAAAATGTCGCAAAATACAAACATAAGTAAATAATAAATCATTCACAAAATTATAAGGATAATTTTTTTTTTTTGCTCTATTTTTGTATTTAATTTTATTTATCTATTTATTATTATTTATTTTTTTTTTATTAATTTTTTATGCCTCTTTAATATACATTTTCATAAAATATTAATCATATTTTTAATTTTATATTTTTATAAATATTATTTAACAACTTTGTATTTATTTTAATATTTAATTGAAAATATATTTTGAATATTTATATTTAAATTTTATTAGATTGCTTTCATCAGTTATTTTCCACTCGGCTTTCCTTCTATTGCTCTGAGCTTTTAGCCAACTCAAAGAGATTTAGCCAAAAGCAAGCATTTGGTTAAATGTTTTATTGCTGTTCATATTTTTTTTTGTTTTGTTTGTTTTGTCTTTTTTTTGTTATTTATCAAATCTTCAATGGCTCAAAGATTATTTAATCATTTATCACACAAGATTTGAAAAGCTAAGCAAAATAATGCATAAGAGAGTTTCAAAAAACTTTGCGAAGGCGCAAACCCCCAGCTAAACTAAGCCACTGGCTTACGCTGAAGAGGCAAGTGCCACCTCCGGACGTAATAACAACGCACGTGTGTGTGCGTCAATATATGTG
Source organism: Drosophila arizonae (assembly GCF_054131065.1). Classification (NCBI taxonomy): domain Eukaryota; kingdom Metazoa; phylum Arthropoda; class Insecta; order Diptera; family Drosophilidae; genus Drosophila; species Drosophila arizonae. The sequence goes on along the minus strand of NC_142924.1, from coordinate 14,291,073 downwards.
TGTGAGTGTGTGTGTGTAAGTGTGGTAACCTTGATGTTAGGTAGGCTCATAAAACGCGTTGCTTGATGCTTCTCAGCGCTGTAGGCGCTTGCCAGCCAACGGCCCATGTGGATTAGGCCGCCAACTTTAGGGGCAATGTGGGCGGTGTGGGCGTGGCGTGGCATAGTGGGAAAGACAGGCAAACGGAAGGGAAAGAGCAGAAACGGCGTTGCCGCTGGCAAAACGTCAGCAATTGCTTTGAGGCCGCCCTTTAGATGTCTCTGTGGTTGTGTGCGTGTGTGTTAGTGTGTGTATGTGTGTGTTAGTGTGTGTGTGAAATGAGGGCTCTTTGGCGTTGCTTTTGGGGCTGAGAATTTGCGACGGCAGCTTTTTGGATCTAGCTGATTTACATGAGACTTGCCCGCATGTGTGGCATGTGGCATGTGAGAGCAGCTGACCTAACTGGCCATAAACATTTCCAAAAAGTATCTGCAAAGTGCATAAAATGTATCCATGTGTTAGTGTCTGTATCTGTGCAGCGTTAAAAGTTTAGAAATCATAGCGCATAGCATGACACACACAGACACACACACACATACGCAGATATACTCGCAAAACTGCCAACAGACAAATCCAGATTCCAATTCAGATTCTTGGTTGGGAGAGCTTTCGCCACGCTTCGCCAGTGATGCTGCAAGCTGCATAGACCCTGCTCGCCCGTCCGCCCGTCCGCCTGCCTCCCTTTGCCCGCTTGGCGCTGCTGTGACGCTGCCACTTGTCAAGCAGCATTCCGATTGCTGTTGTTGTTGTTGTTGTTGTTGTTGTTATTGTTGTTGCCGTTGTCGCAGTCAGGTTTTTTTTGCAGCTAGAAGATACAAATGTATCTCCGTGGCGCTGTGCAAAGAGAGTGATAGCTAGACATAGGGCAGCGGTGTGGTGAGGGGCAGACGGAAGTTGCGGAGCATGGGGCGCACTTCAAACTATGCGCTCTGGCCATTTCGCAGCGCCTTTACGGTACTTTTGTTAGCTGCCAGCTTGGGAAACGGCCTTCGCTGGCATTTGGCTAAAAAGTTGTTTGCCTTTGCAATACACGACACGACCCTCGGCCCAAACTCTCGGCCCGGCCCGGCCTGGTCCGGTTCGCTCGTCTCTAAGTTTTCTTTGTTGTGCTTTATTTATTTTATCTACTCGTTAGCTACATTTTCCTTGCATTTGAGTTTTCTTATTCATTTTTCTGCTTCTTCTTCTTTTTTTTTTTTTTTTTTTTTGGTTAGCTGCTTTTGGTTTGGTTTTCTGTTTGGCTGCCTTTGTCCTTTGTTTTGGGGCTTCCATTGGTTTTCTTCTCTTTTTTGGGGGAATTAGTTTTTCCTTCAGCAAGTTTGTTTCAACTTGGCTTTTCCTGCCTTTATTGTTGTTTTTGTTTTTGTGCCTTCGTTTACACGCGCATTAATTTTTGCCTTGATTTTCTTGTGAACGTATGAAAATGAAGCCAGCATAGGACTTTTGTAAGTTTGCGGCTTTTCTATTGCTGCTCTGCTGCTGCTGCTCTTATCTTATAGCTACTCCACATTGTTGTTGTTGTTCTTGTTTCTCTTACAATTTTGTCAACTTGTTTGCCAACTGCTGTTGACATGTGCGACCTTTGCTGAGGCAAGAGAGGCAAAGGGAGCGGGAGCAGCTAAAGCAACCTCACATTTTACTTCGTTTTTTTTTTGTCCGCCATTTTCATGCTTAATTAATAATGCACTAAGCGCTGCACTCACGAAAATGTTGCCAACCAACAGGCAAACAAACAAAGTTTTCTACAATTAAACCACAAACTCTTGAAATGCCAAAAGCAATGCAGCAACACCCTCACCTCACCTCAACCCACTCCACTTCCTTCCACCTGCCTGCCCGCCTCCCCCTTTTGAAACTTTGTTGAGTTTTGGGCCTGTCAACAAGTTTCTCGGCTCTTGTCTTAAATGCTGAAAATTTTTATACCCAACAGCAACAACAACAACAACAACAGCAATCGAAATGTAATCAACTGCTTACAGCTGATTTTCGTGGTACTTTACAACACTAATTCTTCTTAGCAGTTGTTAATAACTAATGGCCAAGCGACTGTGATCCAGCCAACAACAACAACAACAATAAATAAAGCGAAAAACAAAAGTTTTCGTTTTGTCTTCGAGCCACTTGAGTGCCACAATAAAACTCTTGTAAATGCGTATTCGATATCTTCTTCGTCTTCTTCTTCTTCTTTTTCGCTAGTCACTTAATTCATCTGCCTGTTTAGCCCATAAGTTGGCCTGTGGGACTTGTTTTCCAGCTAAGAGGTATCATAAAGTTGTCACTTTTTGTTGTTTCTCACTGGAATTGGCAAACATGGCAAATATTTATGGGCTCTCATAGGACATTTACTTAACTTTATTAGATATTTGAGTAGCCATAAATGAAATGTATGCTTGAGTAGTTGATTAACTGTGGATTTACCTGTTCCTTCTATATCATTTCATTGATCATCATCATATTGATCATTATGTCGCCTTTCCATGTAATTCTCATGAAATATGAACGATTCTTTCGCCTTTCTATGCGATTCTCATATATTTTAGTGAAGACTTTCAAACTGCAGTGATTATTTTCTGTCCTTCATTTTCTATTTCTTGAATCTTAGGAGCATAAATGCTAATATATTTCTCCGCTAGCTCTTATAACATGATATTGTGGCTAAGCAACATATTTCCTGTTTACATTTGGCTAACACAGTCGATGTTCCGAGCTTATGACCACCCCAAAAATTCAATCAACTATTTGCTAGCCATGTAGAGCATGTAGCAACCGCATTTACCATTTTTTCACTTTAAAAACCTTTGGATTGATAATGTTAGGCGCTCCATATGAAGAAACGCTGCGTGATGCAACCACAATTCAGACACATACACTCACACTCACACGCCAGTTGTAGTGGCACAAGCGGCGATATGGTAACCGCAGAACTTTTCGGAGAGCTTCTCGTAATGCATGCAACTCCGCTGGCTGTCTGTTCCTGGGCCTATCTCAAAGTTTTGCGCTCTGGCAACTTGCAGCGACTACTGTGAAGAAGCAGACAGAACAGATAACTGGCATTTTACAATACGTGTGTGGAGCAATATGACTAACAACACCAGCAACAACAACAACAACAACGACAACACCACTAACAATAACAACATGCACGCTTCATAGAGTCAGCAGTGACGTTAGCAGCGACTGCGACTGAGACTGCAGCCGGCAAAATGAATTTGCACAAGAGCGCCGCAACTTGCATGGCAACTTTGACGCCAGCAGCGACGTCTGCTTTGTCGTCTGGCCAGACACACACACACACACACGCACACGCACACATGCATACAAACAGTTGTAGGCAAACCTGCTGCCGTTGGAGTTGCAATACAGCCGGAGAGCATTGTAACGTCGCTCCAGCAATAACAGTAAAAAGCTAGCAGAGGCCTCCTCAGTCGCACATGCATTGCCTGCAGGGCACTGAGAGCGACAACGTCAACGTCAGCTGCGACGCCAGACAGCAGCAGCAGCAGCAGACTCGACACAACTTCAGCAGCAGCTTCGTTCAGTTCCAGCCGGCATACCACGTTCGGCAATTAGTTGAACTTCGTTGCTCGTGCCGACGAGACGAACCCAACGAGACGTAAGCCAAACAACAAACTCTACGGGCGCGCAACTTATTTCGGTGCTTTTTATCTCGATTTGCAACTCCCAGCGCCCCCTTTCGGCAACAACAGAAACACGTGAGCGAGAGCGAGAGCGCAGTTGCGGCTGGCGCGTAAATTACAAGCTACAAACAAAAACAACAACAACAACAAACATGCAAAAAATATTTTAAGAAATATTTACCTTTAAAATAAAAAAAAAATCAAAAATTTGTTCAAAATTTTATGCAGTGCTATGTGAATTGAACTTTTCGCAGCTTTGAACTTTGATTTAATTCAAACTGCGTGAGCAACAACAGCAAAATAATAATAACAACAGCAAAGCGAGCAGAAGCAGCTACAACAACAACAGGAACAACAACAGTGAATCAACCGGCAATGTCTAGCAGCACAAAGCGCCCCGCGTGCATTTTGCCTACCGGCGGCGCTGTCAGCGTCGACAAATTTATCGATTTTTTCAGCCGTTCGTTCAGATTTACTGTTGTTGTTGCTGCTGCCGATGTCGTCGCGTCGCTGCTGCTGCGGCTGCTGGCTTTGCAGCTTTTCACGTCGTTGTTGTTGTTGTTATTATATTGCAATTTTTGCTCATTTTATTACTATTTTTCTTTTTTTCTATGCGAGACATTTGAAATCTATAAATAGATACGCCATTGCATTCAAATCAAGAAACCCATAGAAAGAGAGAAACGAAGAAATATTGCAAAAATAAAAACAAAAGATATACAAAGTTTTGCCTTTGCATAAAGCTTAAGAGATTGTTTGTTTGCTGTGCCTGTGTCTGTGTCTGTGTATTTGTGTGTGTGTGCGTTTGTCTGTGTCGTGTTTGAGGTCGTCTGCCAGCCTTGCCACCTATTTATATTTACACATACATATATATGTGTGCCACTCCCAGCGACGCCCGCGCCACAATTTGCAGCAAGTAACCAGCCGGAGAAGACGTCAAGCACATATTTAAGGTAAATATTAAGTTGCGTTATCAGTAGACCAAAATAAAAATAAATAAAAAAATGAATAAGGAAAACGAAAACAAGAGAAAAACTTGCATGTTAAAATAAAAAGCAAAAAGCAAACCAGCTGGCAACGCCAAGCACAAGGCACTGGAGATTCCATCTCCCCAGCCAAGCATCGCCTACTCTCTCGCGTGTTATCTTTCGCTCTCTGTCATCCCCCTGCCCGCTTTGACTGTCACTTTCGCACTCTTGCACTCTTTGGCTTGTCAACGACATCGTGGGCAACTCTTGGGCTTGCCAGGAAGTTGCGCTAATTTTGTGCGGAAGTTTATTGCCAGCTTCATAATTTGTCTGTCGCGTTAGCCCAGCCCGCCCTCGACATACCCTGTTGGCATCACAGCTGCAAGGGGTATATAGCTGGAAGAATAATGAAGGGCATATATGATATAGGGTATAAGCAACTGAGAAGCCTGCTTGAGCTTGTCTGTGAAAAGTTAAAGGCTCGACATACCCTGTAAGTAGGCACAGTGCATTGAGTCTATGAGTGACGAATAGAGTGGCATATAGAAAGAGAAAGAGAGAGAGAGAGAGATAATGAGCTGAACATAAAAAGAGGTACGCTTAACGGATCAAGCCATCATGTCATACTCTATATTGCTCGTATATCATATGTATACTAGGGTATGTGTATAGCAGATATAAAGAGTAACATTTGATGGCGCGTGAGATAACTCTTGGCCGTTGTCTTTGCTTTATGACTAACGTACTACATGCCCCCTCTTTACAGCTTATCTTAAGACATGTAGTTAGGGTATATCAGAGTCATGACTCTGCCACGCTTCTCTCTGCCTTGAGTTGCTTACGTAGCTGGCTTAATCCCACGTTCTGGCAGGCAGCGCCTCTGTGGAAGCTCCTATAGCTCAACGGCTGCCTGTTGTCTAAAATTAAATTTCACTTTCATAATCGCATTAAATATTTCGTGAATTGCGCTAATTATGCTGTTAATTTAATGTTTGTTAAATTCTTAATTGAATTATTATTTAACGTTTGACGTCCATTAAATGAGTTTCTGGTAACATCAGCCGTCCGCCGTCAGCCGGTTCACCGATTAGCCCACAGCTCTCAGCCTTTGCTTCGCCTCAATTGTCTTTGCCAAGTAAATTAATTAAAATGAATTACATGTTGAATAAAGTTTTCTGGCTTTACATATAGTTCTTCCACTTCGATATATATATACTCTAGGTATATTATATATGGCAACTAACATGTCTGTCGCCTCTTTGGAACTGCAAAGCTTTTGATATTTCATTACAAAGTCTAAATTTTATTTTCCATTTATTTATAACATGCTTTTTTTTTGCTCAGAGACTGCGCATCAAAAGATAAGATAAAAAGTTGCGCGTTGCCAAGCTTAAAAAGTTACAAAAACATAAAAGTTCAGGTTAATTGAAAATGTGGCATAAAAACATCAAACAGCAGGTGTACTTCAATTGGCCAAGCTTAAAGTGGGAGCATACTAATTAGAAAGTTATATAGGTTAGGCATATCATTTTCTCTATATGAGGCATTTTTGAAATGTAGAACTTTTATAAATAGAGCTCTCTTGTCCATTCTAGGTTCTATCATATGAAGAGTCTCTCAGTTTGATCAATTTCTACTATAAATTGACGGGAATGTCTCTCTCTCTCTCTCTCTCTCTCTCTCTCTCTCTCTCTGTTTCTTTCTCTTCATCTCATCTCTATATATATTTATTACTCCATTCCTTTTACTGGTTTCCTTAGATTATATTCTATATGCAATTCCTTTTATCCTTTATCCAATAAACCGATCTATTCCTACACTTCAAAACTCTCTTCTCTTATATACACTCCATGTATGCTATCTATGCTATACCCTAACTTTTACGACAAGCACTTGTACATTCTTAACTTTTATGGCAACAGTCTCACTTTTGGGTAGCCATAATTCTTGCCATAATCACTTTACCCAGTTTTCGTGTAACGACTTTTACAATTTCACTGCCTGAAGCTGACCCAACAACCTCGATTGCCACCCACAAGTGCCCTGCAAAGCTTTAAAAGTAAACAACAACAAAAAAATACAAATTTAAAGAAAATATTTCAAAAATGAAAAGAAAATATTTCTTGGAAAAACTTGAGCATTCGCTTACGCATCAAATCAAATGAAATTGCCAGGCCGCGCCCAGGAAGCGATTGCCGGCGCATAGAGCGAGCGGGCGTTGCGTGTGCCCCACGCCGCCCCCCTGCCCCGCAGAGACAGACAGACATCCAGACCGACGGGGACAGTCGGGCGGACAGACAAGGCTAATGGCACACACTCATACGCCCCGTGGTGCGACAAGGCAGACAACGTTTGGCTGAGTCTGGCGCAGACATTGCAGGCAAACATTACAAACGTCTCGACAACTTTTTTTTTACATTTTGTTGTCGCTTGATCTTTGCTGTTGTTGCTGTTGTTGTAGTTGTTGTTATTGCTGTTGCTGCTATTATTGTTGTAACTGCCGCTGTTGCCATATCCAAGAGCAAGAGTCGAACATGGCTAATAGCAATTGTTAGGGAATCTTGTTTTGTGGTCTCTGCTAAACCAGCCCGCAGTTTGGTCAGATGATGATACTCACACACACATACATACAGAGACACACTCACACTCTCTCACACACACACAGCTACACCGTTAGCCACAAACGACTTTGACTCGCTCCATTGGGTTTTGCCTCGCCAGCAGCAGCAACTCCTTCACAGCTGTAGCTCTCTCGCTCCCTCCCATGCACTTGCTCTCCCTCTCTGTCTCTCACTCTCTCTAACTCTGACTCGCTCTAGCTTTACAGTTTGCCACATTTTCACTTTTCTGAATTTCTTAGCGCGCGCTTTTCCAACACCAGCGCGACTTCTTTGCTTTTTTGTATGGTTACATACCTATATACATACATATATGTATATATATATATATATATATATATATATATATAGGTTTTTTTTTGTTCCGTTTGGCATCGTCAAATGCATCCGCTTAGCCGCCGGGGTCTCTCAGTGCTGGCTTAGCCAGTTAACGCAGTCGAGATTCCCATTTGGTATGCATTTTAGTCTGGCCTTTGTGCCAGTTTTGGCCAGTTGGCCAGACGAACCGACAGCCAGACGGGCAGACGGACGGACGGACAGTCAATGCACCTGCAGAAATGGACGCGACTTGTGGCACTCCTCTGCAGCAAATTCCCTTGCCGCTTTTTTTCACTCTCTCTCCCTCTCTCTCTCTCGCTCTCTCTGCCTCTTTTTCGCTCTTGTCTGGCATTTAATGGCACTAAGAGCTTTGTTCTTGAGGTTAGTCTGTTTATCGCGCGCTCTCTCGCTCGGCCGCTCTCCAAACTCGTAATCGTTTCAGTTTCCATTATTTCGTTCCTTCTTTTGCTGCTCTCTTTACAGCTGATTTCCATTTAATTGATTTCACATTCCAAGCGCGTGATTCATTTGGTTGCTTAGCTTTTTAGCTCCGCAAATTGACATAAATGTGGGGGAGTTTTTCTTTCCTGGTTGCTTTGGAAGGAAGTCGCTTATTGCTTATTGGGATATTGCAGTAATTTCATGTGCTCTTTATGGTGTGCGCTCACTGGCTGAACCAATTTTGGGCATCAGAAAATTATGTCGCAGACAGGATATGTGGGCGCGCAATCAAGGCATTTCTTTCAGATGTGGGCGTTTAATCATATGGCTATAATAATCTACGCTGGCTATAGAATCTCAGAGAAAGCGGGATAGGTTTTCTATTGGTACTGGTTCTGTGGTGGGCTTAGGAGCTAATTAAGAACTGAATAAAGTCTTGGCAGGCTTGATAAGATTATCGATAAGCAAAGTGTATATTTGTTGATATCAAAAGTCAATAAACCTATAATATATAAAAGATTAAAAAATTTACTTAAAATGCAATAAATATAATAATAAAAATAATAATAATAAAATAAAATAAAATAAAATAAGAAAATAAAAAATAAGAAAAAAAAAAATAAAAATTAAAAAACTCAATTAATTATCGATATACGATAATTATTTTTTAATGAAAAGGAATTTAACTACCAAGAACAAATGTCTAATATATAAATATTCTCATTTAATGTATATGGATCAAAATGCATCGATTCAGTGATTCCTGCTCTGCGATGCTTGAGGGCTTGCACTGCCACGCCCCCAGCTCATTGAGCGTAGCAAGTCGACCGCATATGACGCAAATCTTGACACATTAGGCTACTTGCCGAAACCCTCAATCAGTGTGTGCACAATTATGGCCATAATAACGTACATCAATTTCCGTTACAATTGAAAATGCCAGCCACTTTAACCATTGTCACTTGGCTCGTTCGCTCTATAAGTAAATGACTGAGCTGTCCGTTGCCATGCCCTTTCCCTCTCCCTGGCCATGTTTATGCGATGAGCCCTTTTCGAGTCCGGCCAACCATAAATCGCAGCGCGCGTGATCAATGCGAATGCGTGTCCGTCGCATTGACAACAATTACATGCCATAACATTTTGCATGCACAATTTTGCAGTTGCAGTTCAGCCTCACCCACCCCAAGCCCATCCGTAATGCATGCCTGTTAATGGCAGGCAACTCCCCACACTTAGCGCCCCAGCAAACGGAGCTGCAACAGTGAATACAGTTATTTAAGGCCTAAAAAACAATTGCATGGCTCGCTGGCTTTTGGGCCAAATATGCCGAGTGCCTCTGCCTACCTCCCTCCCTCTCTCTCTCTCTCTCTCTCTCTCTCTGTCTGTTTAAATAGACAGTTGTCTGGGTCTGGGCCATGCCTCAATGTATTGCAGCCACAGCCACAGCAACAGCAACAAATGCACTTGAAATGCTTTTTCCAGGCGCATTTTCATTTATTTTATTGCTGACTCTCGTTGTTGTTGTTGTTGTTGTCGAGTTCTCTGCAGCGATATGCAATTTGTTTTATACGCTCATTGCCTGCCACAGCGCACCGCACGCTCCTCTGTCCATCCGTCCGTCCGGCTGTCTGTTTGTCTGTCTGGCTGGCCTATCGAGCGCCTTCTAACTATCTATCTTTTCCTTCTTTTTTTCATAGGCCTTGTACCCATTAATAATGTTGGCAAAGTATAGGGTATTATGTGCCTAACAGGCTGATATAGAATGCTGGTAATTGACTTAAGTATCTAATATACAAATATATATATATATATATATATATATATATATATATATATATATATATATAAAGAGAGAGAGAGAGAGAGAGAGAGAGAGCTGATCTCTGATCGGATCTTGGCAACTTGTCAAAACTGGTCTCCAATCAATCATGCTCGGTGTGTGGACAGGGTATTTGCAATGTCTTGGTCTCTCTAGCATTCTTAGCTGTTACTTTTGCCATGTTGCATGTTGTTGCTGCTATTTGCTGCTTGAAGTTCGCAACGTTCATCGTTCTAAATTAAAGCCTGAAGAGGCGACGCGACGCGATGCAACGCGACTTGACTTGACTTGACTGGCCAGAAAACTCGTCTGCAAAAATGAAACTTAACAAGTGGAAAAGTCTAAAGCCGCAATCAAGTGGCAAACAAACCAATGTACACACAGACAGACAGATAGGCATAGGCACAGACACACCTAGCTATACACACACACATATGCCTAAATATATACCTATCTATATATATTTTTAGCTACATTGCATCAGTATTTGTTTTATTTTTAGCAAATTGCCAATCAAACATGAAGCAGTTCTATTGCCTTTTCCAGCATTTCTTTTGCTCTGCCTGGCAATACAAGCCACAAGCACCCCCCTGGCCCCCCACCAATCTTAACTTGGCCAAGTTGTTTTGTTTTATTTTTTGGTGACTTGCCGCTTGGCTTAGCCAATGCTTTGCCACACGCATTGTTTTGGCTTCCATTGGCATTCGCATTCTTTAAATACAAACTGCCACGCCCCCCCGTCACCTTGCAAAGTAACGCCCATAAATTGTTGGTGTCATTAATTTTTAACTATTATTTGATTAATGCTCGTTGCGCTTAACTCGCATTTCATTTATTACATTTGGGCGTTTGTGGGGGCGTGGCGCATTCATTCGTTTGACTTTTGAATGCGGCCATTAAATATTTGCGAGACATCATTAAAAATTTGCAACATATTTTATGCATATAAATTGCCATTTGGCGTTTTGCGGTCGCAATGCGAAACAATTTTATTTTGCTTTATTGTTGGTTTCATATAAAAATATACACATATACTATTTATATATACATATATATATTTTGGTATTTTTATTTGTATTTTTGTGCTATACCTTTTTTACATTTGCATATTTTTCATTTAATTTTTGTAATTGGCCGGCAGGAAATGGCGCAAAGTTTTTGGCCATTCATTCATGTGAGCATAAATTATGATATGTATGCATAAAGATTTCATTCTGATATGCGTAGCTAAAAAAGAAAAAAAAAAAGCAAACAGAAAATGGTCATACAATCTACGTGATAGGGCTAGACGGGAAATGCGACTTTGCAGTTCCGTTTTGCATTAGACGGCAGCTTGATAAAGCAACGTTTGGTTGTTTTTTATGGAAATGGAAATCATTTAAATGGAGTTGTAAAAGAGTAAAAGTGATAAGTAGAAGGGTACGACTGGGTAAGGGATGGAATGGAAGGGAATTAACTGCGATGAGGCAGACATAGGCATAGAAGACTTTAAGCAAGTCTACTTTTGTTGAGTCTAAATTCAACTCTTAGAGAGGCGAGTGGAAGCGACTTTGAAATGGAATGGATCGGAATGATAAAAAATATATAAATATGTAACTAGAGCGCTAGTAGTAGAGTAGAGTAGAGAGAAGGGCTGGGCACACTTTTAGAGTCTGAAGTCGACTCTGAGAATGTTGATGATGAAGCTAAAGGCTTTTTCTTGTTAATATATAAAACATCTGCTGCTAGTGTGATATAAAATCGAAGAGCACGATGAGAAGAAGCTTTAGATTTACAGTTAAACCCACAGCCAATTCTTCAGCTCTAATAGGCTCCAAGGAATGATATGTTCATGAAGAAGGATAGAATGATAAATAGATAAATAAATACACCTGAACTAGTAGTTAAATATTGATTAAGAATCTATATAGTTTTTAGGGCCTGCAATGCGTCTTCTACAGCTTGTCTGACATATTGACCAATTGCAGCTGAATGCACACGAATAATAATAATATAAAAATAATAAAACTTATATGTCATCTATGCAATGCAATTAGTTAGAGAAAGATGCAAAAAAACCAAAGGCTAACAAAAGAAAATTTTTAATGAAAAAATAATACATTCTGAAGAGCTATACTTATTTTTAGTAAATTTTTAATCTACAAATATATGAAAATATGAATAATGTATAATTAAGCACAGCAGCTCTTCAAATGCTATAGAAGCTCATGCTTAAATTCAAACTGATTTTAATCCGCTTTAATCCTATGCATGGCTTTGCCCAACTATAGTCACACATACATACTACATATATATGTACATACATACGCCATTCTAAATGCATATAGATATAATCAATTGCCATTTCAAGTGCTTCTCTTCAGCTTTTACACTCTGGCGAACATTCTGGCAATTATTTTTCAATTCAAATGCTATTAAAACAATTGAAAATATATCTTTAATCAATTGAATCAAATTTATTTCGCGTTAATCACTTGTTAAACGTTTGCTAATTTTTTTTGTGTGGGTTTTTCTTTTTTTAATTTGTTTTTATAGCTTCCTTTTTTTTTTTTTTTTTTTTTTTTTTTTTTTTGTGGCGCAAATAAAAGAGTTTTGTTGCTGTTTAAATGGCAACTTAATTAATTTATACTTTTGTGCAAACATTCAGTGCTGAAATGAGCTCAGGTAAATTCGCGCTTACCTGCACAAATAAATAAACCAAATTTACACAAATACACGCAAAGACAAAGAGATTGACAGACAGGGAGACAGACAGGTGAGCCGAGAAGAGGTGGCAAGACCAACGCAAATGCTGTGGGATTGTGGGCTGCATTGCGCATACGCCGCGTTGTACGCGAAATAATATAAAAAGAATGTTAATTAACCGTACTCTTCATGTGCTTTTATTAAATAATCTTAAATAGAATTACGTGACTTTGTTGCGCTTGCCAGGCACTTAATTATATATATTCCACACACACACACACGCATACACACACATACACAGAGATACATGTGCACACACCTTGTTGAAGGGAAGGCAGGCGAAAAAACCCGCTTAGCTGTTTTTCTTTTTATTATTTGCTTACGTTTTTCCTTTTCCTTTTTATTTGGCTTACTTTATGTTCATTCCTACTCTCACACTCCCTCTCTCTCTCTCTCTCTCTCTCTGTCTTCCTCTATCTGTGTGTGTTTGCACATTTCTCATACATATTCAGCGCTTGGCCAGCCCCACCCAGTCGACTCGACTTGCCACTCGTGTTGATTTTTATTTCATTTGCAGCCTTTCTTCGTTGGAGGTTAAGTATCTGTTTACATTTCTTTCTACACCTCATTCATTAAGTGCGTTGTATCTATGTAAGTGTGTGTGTGTCTGTGGCATCAGTGCGTAGCGCCCACATCTGCCACTCATCGAGTCAGCCACAAATGTCGACAAACATCCTTCACTCTGCATACACTACGGCCGTAAATAGTTTAATAGCTTTTTCTATAACAGCTTTAAGAGCTGTCCTACATCTACACGAATGCGAAATATAATAGATTATTATAGGCATCTAAATATGTATATAAATGAAATGTCAAATGTTTATGAAATATGAATCGGATGAGAAGTTTTTTACATATTCTAGAAGAATATAAAGGTATATTTATTTTCTGCCTATTTCATATGCATATAAACTCTTTGGATATATCGATAACTTCTGCAAATATCGATAACTTATCGCGCATATATTATTCTTTCCGCAGACTGATTTATTTACTCTTTCTTGGTTTTTATGATGCGTTTGCAACGATTTGGCTTAATAGAAATTTTTGCTTTATTTCAATGAGTTTTGGTAAATGATTTTGCTTCGAATTGAATTCGATTTTTCTTCGTTTGATTTTTTTTTCTCCCCGTTTGGGGTCAGCGCAGCCCACTCAATGCCACGCCCACTACAATTGGTGGTTGGCAGTTGGCTGAAATTGTTTAGCTTATATTAGCTTCCTCCACCGGTTTTTGGCTTGGTATCATAAAAAGTTCATTCGCTAAATGGCAAATGTGGTTGCTTGCTGACCTAGCGAACCGTCCGCCCAGCCTGCCCCACCACCCACTCCACCCATGTGTGTGGATGTGAGTGTGTTTGTGTGTGTATGAGTTTTGCGGTTGCCGCTTCAATTTTGTTTATATTTTGGCTTATTTTTATTGGCTACTCTTTGCTGTGGCTCCTTCAGTTGTTGTTGTTGTTATTGTTGTTGCCTTTGGCATTGTTTAGCTCTAGCTGTTTTCTTTGATTGCCTGCTCTGGTTAAATTGATTTGCATTTGTTGTTGTTGCTGCTGCTGCTGCTGCTGCTGCTGCGGCTCCTGCTCCTCCTACTGCTACTGTCTGTGTATTGTACAACAAAAATTGAAGATCTTTCGATAATTGAAAATTGTATTTGTTTGCTCGCAGCTGAACTATGCTTACCAAATGAACTCGAAGCTCTCTTTGGGGGAGGGAGCGCATATCGAGCCAATCGCCGAAGCCAGTGCAGCAACAGTCGCAGCTTAATAAGCTAGTGGCTGATTTCAAAAGAGAACTGAGAAGAATAAAATAATAGAAGTTGAAAGCAGCATGAATATATTTAATATTTTAAGTCTTGTCTTTTAGTTTATTCAAGTTGCATTCGTAAATAAGTTTGTAACAGTCAAGCAGTGTTGGTATAGGGTTATAGGTAATATAAACATTTTTCCTCTGAGTATGGGTCATAGCTCTTTATCTTTCTCTCTAGTTCTCTGCCTTTGCCCTCAGCACTTCTCTCTTTTTAACTTCGTTCCACCTTCCGATCTAACCTATCTCGTTTTCGGTCGTTGATTCTGTCGCTCTCATTTTTCTCTCTCTCCCCCTCTAGTTCTCTGCCATTGTTCTCTGTCTTTCTCTCTCTATCTCTATCTTTCTCAGTCTTTGTTCTTCCGTTGCTTCTCCCACTCAATCCATGCTCGATCTTCTAAATATTCTCCCTCGCTCTGCTCATCTTTAATTCCCTTTCGCTTGCGAGTTTTCTGCTCTGTTCTCTGTCTCTCTCTCTCTTAATTTCCCTTAAAGCTCTCCCCTACTTTTAAATCGTGATAATCTTTCAATTCTTTTCCCCATAACTTCCGCTTACAATTTCTCTGATATGCACTATTGACCATTTAGAGAACCGTTAAACATTCACAATGACACTCAACTGCAATCCGTAATCAGATGCTGTCAGTCGTGGAGTTTTCTCTCTGCTCCGTTCTGCTCGGCTCTGCTCTGTGCTATGTCCGTCTGCTCATTTGCATCATTTTGCGGGCATTACAAAGTTAATGACAAAACTTGTCCAACGTCTCCGCTTTCGAGTGCAGCACAGCGAATGATTGACCAAAACCGATGCAGGCAATGAGGACACTCGAACAGCAGCAGCAGCAGCAGCAACAACAACAACTACAACATTGAGGACAACGGCGACGATGACTGTTTGATGAACAGAACAATACAGTGAGCACTGAACTGGACAATGGCATGTTCTTCTCGTAAATACATATGTGTGTGTGTTGGTATATATATATGTGTGTGGAGTCCTGCATATCCTGCTTGCATATGTAACTGTTGGCACATCCGCGCCGCCACGCCTTCGTCTCTCGCTAGCCCCAACTCCAAGTCTGTGCGCTCTGTCCAGCTGAATGACCAAAAGCGGGCGAACGTGAAGTTGCGCTGTGCAAATAGGGAAAAGCAGCTGCAGTTGCCAAGTGGAAAATTTAATTACATGCAAATACCGTTAACTGTTAGAGCGAGCATGTGGCTGTGTAAGTAAGCGTGTGTGTGTGTTTGTGTGTTTTTGGTAGACTCCCTGGTGTCCTCTGCAGGACAATACTCAACTGTTCTGTTATTGTTGTTTCCCTGCTTAGTCGACTTGGCATGCCGCAGTCAGTCGCTTGTTTTGTTCAACTGCAGTTGTTGCTGTTGTTTGTTGTTTTTTTTTTATTTTTTATTTTTAGCTATTTCCGCAATTGTGCATATAAAAATATGCATTTAAAGCGGACTTCTTTAACAGTTTAATTGTTGTTAATTTTTCTGCATCGGAAGATGGCAAATTCGCTAGCAATGCGCCACAAATTGTTGTTGCTTTTGTTCGTTTAGCTGAGTGCACATCGTCAGCCCTCTGTGCACGCCCCATTCCCAGAAGGGAGGGGCGGCAGCAAGTTTTGTACAAACTTTGATTTTTGTCCCACCGCCCGAAAATCACAAAGTTGTTTATTTGCCAGCCACGAGATGTCCGTTGTGTTGCTGTTTGTCTGTCCTCTATTGTCTCAATGTGGATGGGGATTTGCATTTGCAACTGTTTTGCACATTGTTGTTGTTGCTGTTGTTGTTGTTGTTGTCATTTAGTTTTTGGCCTTCATCATGTTGGCAGCAACAGCAAATTGGATTGCCATTTGAAGTTGCCATAACAAACTAACCAAAATAACTAGACTGTTGGGCGCATATAAATGAGCTTTAACTGGCCGTAGCTCTCTCATGATATAACTACATGTTTATTTATTTTTAGACAATATAATATCATTGATTTGCCAAATAATTTATTCAGATTTTGCATTTATATTGATTATTTTCCACTTTAGAGAGCTCAAACCTCAAACCTATTTAATGCCTTAGCCAAAGTTAGTCTGAAATACGCTTCAGATTTTATTTACACAATTCCTAAACTCTTTTGGCTTTCAAGTTTTTCCATTCTGCTAATTAATTCAAGCTTAAGTTCTTATCGAAACGCGACTCACAAATCATAAATTGCACAACAACTGGCACAGCTTTCGGAATTCGTTTTCCAGTTAAATCCTCTGCCAGCACACACACACATACACACGCGGCGTATGCGTAATATTTTTGTTGAAATCAACTCGCATTTTGGTGTTTGCTGTTGGCTCAGCTGGAAATGAAATTGCAGTTTGCTATCGATTTACATTTTTAGCTCTTGGCTTGCATTTCACATGCAACAAAGGCAAACATAAGCCAGGCCACGCCCACGCCGTGTGCATCGCTGTGTGTATATGTGTGTGTGTGTGGGGCGTAAGCCGCTCAATCAATTAGTCAAAAGTTCATATTTTACGCCCAAGTGCACTAATTTGACTTTGAGCTGCTTTGGCAGTTGTGCGGGCAGCCAGAGCGAGAAAGAGAGCGATGGAGAGAGAGGGAGAGAGAGAGAAAGAGATGGTGTGTGTTGGGGTAGCTGGCTTTGGCTGGCATCGCTTCGCTTGTCGTTTGTTTTATTAACATGGCAACTCAAGTTCCATGGCGCGCTCCATGGGCCTGTGCAGAGTCGGCAGAGTCGGCAGAGTCGAGCTAGTTAGCCACTCAAAACTGGCCATTACTCATATGTGGCAGGCGGTAGGGCGATATCGGCTCGAATGCAGGAATATGTGTGGCAGCGGGCAGCAACGTTGGCTGACAATTAATCACTTTGTCATACGCCCACGCCCCCAGGCGCCCCACAAGCGCCCTCGCCCTCGCCCTCACCCGGCTCACCCCGTCAATCATTAATTTATCATGTGCACTTAGCACGAAAATTGCGCCAACTACAAATTCAGAAACAACGCCCGCTCTACAGTACTCACCCGCTATCATTGTCTGCCTATCTCTGACTCTGTGTGTGTGTGTGCGTATGTGTGTGTACGTACATACATGTGTGTGTTTGTTTTGTGTAGCAGGTGCAGTGACCAGTGTCCCATGTCCTTTTGTTTGGCTCGACCGTGGCTCGGTCTGCTGCTTTTTCTACTACGTTTCATTTACGATGTTGCTGTTGACATGTGACGCCGGCCGGCTGGGCTGTCCGGGCTAGCCTTGTCATGCAATCCATAGCACTAACCAAACCAAACCAAACCAATCAAATTGACATTCTCGTCCTCTGGCCCCACTGTAATTACCGCACAGTGGTCTGCCGCTGTATGCCGCCTGACAGCGCGTGGGCGTGGCCCAGAAATATGCATTTAATACTTAAAAACTACAAATTAATTGCTCCAACACTTTGCCACCATGACGATATTTACACAAAAATTAAAAATTAATAACGCTGAACGCAGAGCGCAGAGCGCGTGGCTAGAGCGCAGCAAACACGCTCGGAATTCCTTTCATTTCGCTTTATTTTTCAATGTGCTTTTTGATTAAATTTTAATTGTGTACTTTGCATTGCGCAAACACCAAATAATTTATACATACACACGCACACACACACACATGTTTAAAAGTGCATAATGGAATTTGGATTGCTCGGTTTAAGCGTTTATGGGAAAATTTCTTTGATTTTTCGCTGCATATTTTGTTTATTTATTTTCTTTTGACTTTTAACGCTATTAACTACAACTCTTTTCTCATTTCTGTTTTCCTTTTTTCTGGTTTCATTGCAGGTAAGTTGAAACGATGTTTTATGCTATGGGTAAGCGATACGACAATTAACCGGGCTTAAAAGCTTTAATGCAAAGCGAACTGGACGTTGGCTGAATGAAACGAGTGAATTGTATGCAAGTATGAATGTTGTTGGAAATGGAAACTCTGCATGCTCTATGAGTTCAATTTGTATATGTCTTATATACCTGATCAGCTCAGCATAAGCTCTCTGCATATAGAGATGTCTTAGTGTTCGTCGGTGTTTCTCTCTTTTCTATAACACCTTGCTAGGCCTAAGTGGCTCCAATACACTAGCACTTTCTGATCGAGTGAGCATCAAAGGCTGCTCTCCATTTAGAGCAACCTAATTCTGTTCGCCTATAAAACGACGACACTGCAGCCGAGCTCATTTAGTCGTATAGCTGACCTTCACTTACTCAGTCGAGCAGCAGTGCCAGGCTCTTCTTTGCTAATGGGTAAATATTTAATAAGCTTCATATATTTTATTTTAAATTTTATTTTATTTTTTTAATTTAATTTTATTATATTTTATATGATAAATATATACCATATAAATGTAAATAGATTCCAAATTTAATTTGATGATTTTGTTGAAAGTACTCATTATTATTATTCAAAAAATTATTAATGATGTTCATTATGATTATGATTTAAATGAATCTTTATACAAACAAAAAAGTCAACATCGACTTAAAGATGATCATGGTAACTATGTAATTTATAAACATTATAATAAGGATCAAGACTCAAGATAATAATTATAATTATGACTTTTAGAGTTAGTAGAACCTAGCAAAACCTCAGCTATTAAATCAGAAGACAGCTAAAGTTAATATTTGATGAGTTTGTTGTAATGTAATTTCAATTAGACAAATCTTTGCTCATTATAAAAAATAATGAAAAATAATCCTGAATTTAAATTTAAATATTTCCTACTGTTCATTATTGCTATTCAACTGTAAACCTAACTTTTTAACAACCGTGAAATGTAAAAATAATCAACAACAATAATTGGAAAGAGAAAAAACCTTTTTAAATCGTGTCGCGTCAGACGTGTTCGGTGTCATGTCTTTAGCAGCTCCCAAGTTGTCGTCTCTATTATCTTATGCAGGCCATGGCAGGTGAAGCCAGCGCACCGCCGACAAGACCACATTGTCAGAGCTTACACTTGCCACAGTCACACGCACACACAGCCACACACACACATACACGGAGTCTTACAGTCGCATTTGTTGATGTCGAAAAATGCAATTTTTAAATTTCCATTAATTTCGCGCTGTCGACTTTTGTAAAATGTCACTTGTGAATTCAAAACGTTGCCATTGAAGGTACTCGCACAGCGTATGGACGTGGCAGCGCATGCTTGTTATTGTTGTGCGGGCTGTGGAAAATGCAAGCGACCAGCAGCAGCAGCAGCAGCAGCAACAGCAACAACAATGCTGCCAACGAGGCGTATAACTTGCCCAGGTGAAGGCTGTAGAAGATGTCCCATCTAAGTGACTGACTGACTGACTGATGTGTGTATCAGTGTGAGTATGCGTGTGTGTGTGTGTGCGTGGAGTGGCTGCTGTGGCACCTGCAACTGCACTTGCCAGGCCCCAGCCAGACAGCCAGCCTCCAGGCAGCATCAACTAACAAACGATTCTTTCTTTCTTTTCCTATTCGCTGTTTTTTTATTTTTTTTCTGTTCCTTTTTAATGACATACACGAACAAGGCGTGGACTTGAGTCTGCAAGAACACTTATGCACACCCTCAGCAGCCACCGCCTCCCATGGCACGCCCACTTGGTAGCGCTGTTAGGTGGCCATATGATAGGGTCTTCCGTCAAGGAGCGTGGTACTATTTTAGTCGCCTTCACTTGATGCTGAACAAGCGAACTTACACGACAACGTGACATTTAATTCAAAATGGCTTTGGTGTTTTTTCTTTTTTTTCTCTTGCCTTCACTGCTTGTTAACAGAGAGGGAGAAAAAAAAACTGGTTGAGTGTGCGCAGGGGAAGGGGGGACTTCTTGTGAACAACTGTGATAACTTTCCGCTTTTAAAAAAAAAAAAAAAAAAAAAAAAACGCATGAGGCATGAATATTTGTGGCCTTTGGCATATAAACGGACAGCGAAACCGAACAAATTACCATCTAATGAAATACGTAATCGAACTATCAATTGGATAGTTGCATTATGCAATGCAGCAGCTGCATCAGCTATTCGCAATAATTATAGTTAAAGTAAATACAGCCTTGTACATTTCTAAAAAGACGAAACTTGAATTTAATCAACCAAACATGAAAATGTATAAATAGACTGGAGACAGTTCACGGTTATTCGTCGGGCTCGTCATCGTCTTCGCCGCCTTCGCCGGGGCCCGCTTCGCCGCCTTCTTCCTCCTCGACCATCTCCTCGGATGAGCTGACCTCCTCGATGGGCTCGATTTCGGAGGCCAAGTCCTCCTCGTAATCACTGATTGCGGCCAGATCCTCCATGCACTTGTCGTAGTTCTCATCGAAGCGTATGGTCTCATTAAGCGAAGCCACCTCCACATCCTGGTCGGGTGGCAACAGCATGGGCGCCGTGCCCGGTGGGCATTCGGTGATATTGCGTATACGCAGCGTGTGTATGTGAAAGATGGCCGAACGATTCGATTCGAGCAGTATCTGGTGGAAGACGCTCAGCAGGCGATCGATGTTGCCAAACATGCGCACCGAGGCACTCTTCGGATCGTCGCCCTCCTCGAGTATGCGGCCGACAATGTGATGGCGATAGGGATCCATTAGATAGATGAAGTCGCCCTTCTTCCACAGCGAATACATCTGATTGTTGATCTGGAAGATGAGGTAATCGTTCTCCTCAATTGCCTTCTCCAGCATCAAATGGAAGTCGTTGTACTTGTACATCGGCACACATTTCCACCAGCCCTCGTACACGTTCGGGGTGAGCATCACCTCGGCCACGAATTGGCCCATGCGCACTTGGCGCGGGAACGTGTCCAGGTCCATTGGCTGATTGATATCCGTGCAGGGCTCCCAGCAGTTCTTGCACATGTTGACGCCATAGCAGAGCACTTTATCATAGTTCTTCATGTCCCACGTGGCCGGATGATCGATCTTGGAGGCCAACGCCGTGGCCACAGCCACGGGCAGGGCGCTGCGATTGCGCAGCGCATCCTTTGGGTTTAGAGTCAAGTGCAGATTCGACTTCAGATAGCCATAGTCGGAGGCAATCACATCGAACTCGCTCATCCGTGGCCCGAACTCACGCTCCTGGCTGCGTCCCTGCGGCCCGGGCGTCACCAGGCGCACCACCAGCATGTCGCGCAGCGTGAACTTGGCCGATCTATCCAGATTGCACTCCTCGCGAATTAGATGCAGGACATTGTCAATGGAGCGCATGGCCAGTATAATTGGAAAGCCGCCGTCCTGGTTTTGTTTCAGCGTATCCTTGTCACGTCCATTCAGATCGAGCACCAACCACACGCCCGCATCCTTCCATATCAGCAAATATGTAGTGCCCGACAAGAAGATGCCGATTTTGTGCTTCTTATAGAATGTGGATAGAATACGTCGGATATTTTTGATTTTACTCTTGAGGCCGTACACCTCGAAGGGTGCATCCAGCTCGACAGCAAACTCAATCTCATTAATTTTGAAGTGCCTTGTGACCATCTGCTCGTTGTTGTCATAGACCTCTGGATACCGATTGGCGTTGGGCTCCTCCATGCCCTCCGAGTCGCTGAACAGCACCTGGCCCTCGGCCACGACCTGATCGATCAGTTCCGGTGTCCACTCGTTGCGCCTGGTAAAGTATGTGGCCGTAAATGCTTTCAGAATGCCAGCGTATCGTATTGATTCCGCATTCGGTACGCCGGACTTTGTAGGCACCAGCCCGTATACGATGCCCAATGGAGAGCCCAAGGACTTGTCATGAAACTCACGATTCAGAGCCTTGCACTCCTTAGGATCGAAGGGTCGCACATAGGGCTCATCGTGTATGCCGTAAATGCGACAATGCTCATGGCAGCACGGATCCCGTTCATAGTAACGCACTGATCTCGAGAACCTGAAAGCAGACAAAGAGATTGTACATGAGACTCGATAGAAAATGGAGTGGCTCCTCCAGTCTTTGCTCACGTCGGCTCACAGCGTATGGGCTTCGGCGGGGGGCAGCAGCAGTCGCCTCCCTTCATTCGCTTTTTACTGCTCATTTCGTAGACTTAACTTTGAAAATTTTATGCTTTTCGCCAATTAGAAAACATCAACAAATTTTTAGCATCATCAGCAGCTTGTGTGAGAACTAAATGAGTGTAAATGAAAAATGTAGAGTAATTCAAAAAGATTTGTAGGTAAAGGCCTAGCTGATGGAATTCTGGAGTGAAAAGTAGTGATGGTATTATTATTAAATTTTTTTTTAATTTATTATTCTTATTAATTTTATTTTTTTCTTAAATTAATATTATTAATTTATTATTATTATTATTATATTTTTAAAATTTTTACTATTATTATTATTATTTTATTTTATTATTATTATTTATTTTAATGCAAAATTTTTCTAAAATAGTTTTTAAAAATTTTATCCTACCGTTCAGTAGCAATTGAATCTAGTTTTACTTGGAATTTATTATTAATGCCGAATTTATTAATCTGAAACTAATAAGTTCTAGAGCTAAGCCAAAATTTGTCAGGAAATTATTAAAGATATATCGAAAAGTTAGTGCATAATTTTGGTTTTTTATATTCACATATATTTCTTTTATTATATTACAAATTTAATAAGAAAGTTGCAGACATTAATTTCCCATTTCTATTTAAAAAAAAAAAAAAAATTAATTAGTTCAACAACAGTTAATTAATTGCGCCTAAAACGTCTGACAAAATTGAGCTTACATTCCCTTTGGAATGATTCGTCAGCCATTTGTGCCACCTGCAGCTGTACGCCAAAAATAAGCACCTGTGCATACCTATTTGAATGCCTGTGAGCCCGTCATATATTTGATACTACAGCTCGCCCCTTCGCCTTCGCCCTCGCCCGCAACTGCTGGCACTTGTTTTCATTACACAAATTGCGCTGAATCACAACCAAAATTTCATTTACCGCATACGTATAGCGAACTTATGATAATTTTTCAGAGAAGGAGAGAATGAGAGGGGACAGAGAATGATGGAGATTGGGAGAGTGAGCGAGTGAGCGTGTGTCTGGTGAGAAGAATTGTGTGTGCTTTCAGTTTTACGACTGAGCAAAGTTAATTTCTTAGCGCAACAGTGGAGCACAGTGGCAACTAACAGTTAACAGCCAGGCCAGATAACACGAGACAACAGTTAAATGTAATTGGAAAGCTCATCAAGTGCCGTTGTGGCTGCTCCTTATTGTTGGCTGCTGCTCCCACTGCTCCTGCCCCTCCTGCTGCTGTTGCCACTTCAGCTGCGCACAGAGATATGCAAAAGATTTTGTTGGTACTTTGCTTATTTTTGCGGTTTATTGAAAACGAAGCGAGCACGCTGCGTATACGTAACGTGCTGTCAATGGCTAGCAACAGTGCTTAGCTAAGCTGCTTTGCAGCCAACAACGGCAGCAGAGCCACTGAGCTACTGAGCTGCTGAGCTGACTTCCCTTCATTTACGAGCTGGCACTTTATTGTCCTTTTGTTTTTGGCTGGCAGCCACGTAATTGGCTTAGTCGGTGAGTGTATAGCAGCAGCCAGGCAGGTGAAGGACGGGGCGGAGGGCTGCAGCGTGCAGTCAGCCATTGCTATTAACAATTTCCTGTGAGAATGTGTGTGGGTGTGTGTGTGTGAGGTTTTTATTTCGTGTCATCCAATCAGCCGCGATACGAGATACTTCAGTCACATGTGCAGATTGATTCCCCGAGCTGCCATCAAAGCCGTTTTCGACTTTTTTTTTTGTTTTTTTGTATAGCTTCCGTTTTTGTTTTTTTCTAGAATTTTTTTGGTATTTTATTTTCTTTTTTGTTCTATTTTTTTTTTTTTTTTTTTTTTTTTTTCTTGAGTTCGTTTTATTCAATTTATTTGCTGCTGGTCTAGCTGTTTTTCTGGCCATTTGCTTAGGCCACTCGACCAGTCGTTTCCTTCCTTCGCATTCAGCAATAAATTTACACAAAATCGTAAATTTAAAACACTTCATTTAACAGCGGCAGCAACACGAAGCGAAATGAAATGAAATGAAATCGCTTAACGATTATCGCCCACGACAAGGCGCTGTCTGTCTGTCTCACAGTATATATGTGTGTGTGTGTGTGTGTGTGTGATTTCTTAGTGTGTAACCACCAACTGCTTCAAGTGCTGTACTGGCCACTGCCATCAGAGTTTTACCATTTTCTTCACATTTCTCGCTGGGCAATTCCCAAGTGAGTGAACTTTTATTTTATTCTTTTATTTTTTTATTTATTTTATTTTTTTTTTCGTTGACTGCAACAAGAGTGCACTTCCATTTAGGTCTTTGCCCATGAATTTTCACGAATGTTGCCTGCCAAACCAAGCTCTAAGACCCAACAAGCAAGCAACCAACCTGCCTGCCTGCCTGGCTGCACTGCGGTAGCCCAGCCCCTTCTCCGCCTCCTGCTCGCCTGTCTGCCAGTCTGCCTACCTCCCTGTTCGGTTCAGTGCTCAATAATGATTTCCATTGCGAATTATTTGCATTTCCCCGAACTCATTATGTTTGCATTGTGTAAAAGTCAGCTACGACTCTCGATTCTCCCATCGACTTCAACTCGGACTGTGCCGTGTGCCGTGTGCTGGCAACAACTGCCGCACCTGCTGCACCTGCTACAGCCGCTACACCTGAGCTTGTTTGCCATTTCTCTGGACAGTTCAAAAGATGCCAAAGTACAATTTTCTTTTGTATAATATTGATTATAGATTAAATATACATTCTTTTCATTATATGTATATATAGTTGTGTATATGTAAGATAAAATATATATGTATCAATTTATTTTCAGTTCAATATTCAAACCTTTCAAACATCTCAGAATTTCAACATCTCAACATCTCTCTCCATAGACTCTTTACAAATATTTCACATTTTATAGAGTATTTCAATTTCGGCTCGTTTTCTTCCTCTTTTCTGTTTAACTCGAGTATTATTTGGTTTTATGCTGCAGCTGAAATGCTATTAACATTTCCCTTTCCTCATAAAATAAACACAATTATTTATGCATATTTACGTAAAATCGTGGGGAAATATCATATTAACAGCAAGCAGGCCAAACACCCACACTCACTCCCTCTCTCTCTCATGCTCTCCCTCTCTCTCCCTCCAGCTCAGTTGCCGTTGCATTTCCATTTTATTGCGTTTCATTTTGTGTTCGTTGCATTGCGTTTTGTTTCGTTTCGTTTATTACATGTCAAGCGTCAATGAATGTCAGTTTGACAGTTCATAAGACAAATACGACAATGGATGTGGTCTGGTGTGTGGTGCGAGTGTGCCAGGACGTACCTGTTTCCACACACACACACATACACATACATGCTGCACACACGCAGCAGGAGCAGCACGTGGGGGGAGAGCCCTGTGGTTCTGGCTCTTGTGACAGCCAGGTAACATTTGCGGACATTAACGCCAACGTGCAGTGGCATGCCTCATATATGAGAGACGTGCACAGGCCACGCCCCCCACACACACACTCCCACACACACGCACTCAAGCGCATATCCTGTGGAGCAGACGCCGCTTGCATCTTGAATAATGTGTAAAGTGTGAGGCAGCCGCAGCCGCAGCCACAGCCACAGCCGAAGATTGCCAATTCTTGAGTACGTGTAAGTGGCCTAAGGATGTTGCAGACGCTGCTGTCGCTGCTGCTGCTGCTACGGCAGCTGTTGTCCTGTTTTTGGCAGGACATGTGCGACGTCGTTTTTGCCCGTCAACTTATTTTCACAGGCTCTGGTACTTTGCGCACTTTAAACAATGCTTGAAAATTGAAAATCTGATAAATATGTGAGCAGCTGTCGCTGTCTTTAATAGACGCTGTCAAGGCTGGAGTGTGTGTGTATGTGTGTGTGTGGTGTGATGGGTGTGGCTGGCATTGACAGCTAGCTCACAGCACTGGCAGCTACACACTTTGAAAACTTTCAACGCATTGTCATAAATCATTTTGCGGCAAACAAGTTGTATGGAAGTTGGACACGCCCACACACACACGCACACACACATACACAGTCACACTCACACATAGTCATATTCTTTTGTTAGGCATTTGAAGTGGGACAGCGACTGTTTGAGTTACATGCAGAAATGTCAAAGTTGAGTTCACAAGTTGCTGCTGTTGTTGTTGTTGTTGTTGTTGTTGGTGGCCGCAGCCTGTCATGTCCTGGCTGCTCGTTGCAGGACACAAGTCAGCACAGTACTTAAAGCCATACCTGAAGTGGCATTGCTATTGCTGCTGCTGCAGC
The DNA here is from genome assembly GCF_054131065.1 of Drosophila arizonae. Classification (NCBI taxonomy): domain Eukaryota; kingdom Metazoa; phylum Arthropoda; class Insecta; order Diptera; family Drosophilidae; genus Drosophila; species Drosophila arizonae. The sequence continues at coordinate 14,264,467 of NC_142924.1, read as the reverse complement.
TGCTGCGCTTTTTGCCAGCTGCCCTTAGCCAAAGCGCGCTTCAGCTTCCATTATCATCAAATTATTTTTATTTTCAATCGGGCAGCTGCTTGAGTTTCTCCAGAGAATAGCATGTCTATTGCCAGCTCAAATTACGTATACGTCCAGCTTTGCTTCCACTTTATATTTTTCCTTATTTATTTTCTGCCTTAATATATTGTTGATTCTAGACCTGGTTATTGTTGTAAATAAATGTACATCTATTTATATTTACGTTGTTTTTGTCTTTATTTATTTATTATTATTATTATTATTTTTTTTTTTTTTGTATTTATTTATTTATTAATTTTTTTTTTTTTTTGTACTTTAGCTTTATAGTTCTTGTGATTGTGCGCCTGGCGCTTGTTACTTTTTATAGTGAGTGGGCTGTGAGGGTTTACAATTTCTAGCACTCAATTGGGAGCCGGCTGCTGTTGAGTGTTTGGTGGCCGTAGGCGGGGCTTTAGAGAGGCGGCATTGTGTTTGGCAACATGAGATTTTGATGTAAGCGTGACGCTGCCATATGTGCAAAATGTTGTAAGTGTTTCAAATATGGCGAACAGCGTAGGAGGCGACCGGGCGGGCTGTGTTATATTTGTAATATATATATATATATATATATATATATATATATATATATATATATATATATATATATGAAATACAGCACATTTGGCCATATATCCATGACTTTAACTAAAAAATATTGCTAAATTGTGAAGTAGCTTTGTTTGACGTGACTCGCCTTTTGAAAGTCACTCGACGCCAGCTGCTGTCCCAATCAAAAATTCACATTTTGCTGTTATTAAATTTTCGAACATGTTTATGGGTAGGTTGTGTGAAGTTTTTTTTCTTTTCTGTTTTCTGCAATCAAACAAAGTACGTTTTGGAAAAAAAAAAAAAAAAACAAAAAAATTATTATATGTAACAAAAAAGTATTAAAAATAAAAAAAATAAAATAAAAAAAGAAAATAAAGAATACGCTGATGTCTGGGTACACAAATTTAATTATTCATATAATTTTTCGACTCTAGAAAATTATGTGAAAATGAATTCTAAGCTTATCCTTTTTGGAAAAAATAAATAAAATAAAAAATAAATTCATAAATATATTAGTATTATTATTATAAATTAGAATTTTTATCAATTAATTCATTTATTTATTTTTTCATGCTTTATAATAAAATTCAGTAAAATAAATAATTTAATAGTTAGCAAATGGAGAAGGTTGAAGAGGAGCATAACACTCTTCTCTATTTTTAGTTTTTCATCTCTCGCTGTTCATTACTATTTCGCTGCCTCTCTCTCGCTCTTCCCCCACCCTCGTTCTCAATGTCTACCTGTATCCTGCTACATGCAGCACTACCAGACACATATTACTTACCAATTCCGCACTGTTCCGCCTTAGTTAATTAAGCAGCCATTTCTCAATTTTTTTTTTGCCACAAAATATGAAGAAGAGGAACAGCGCAGTAAGGGAGCGAAAATGTCTGCCAGTGGCGAGCCAATGTCTGATTACTGGCAACGACTTCCGTTTTTTAATATTTATAATCCACTGTAATTAAGACAAGAGCCAAGCACCACAAGAGTCGCGAGCTGCAGAAGGAACAAAAAAATATATAAAAACCGTAGCAATAATTACCAGCATTTTTATGGCAGAGTCATAGCAGCAACAACAACAACAACAACAACACTAACAATGGCAACGAGAACGGCAATAAGGAGCATTATGAAGGATTCATGTTCTGGTTTTACATTTGGATCTAGCGATATATACAGAAATGAAAAAGTAACTGCCATCTTGGAATATAAATGCGTAGCCGAGGCGAAATGTGTAATTAGTGGCAGTTAATAACTTTGGCAAACTCTCACGCAGCACCGCCCCACCACCGCACCACCTGCCTGCTGCTGGCAGATACTAAAGTGCTAGGCTGTCCGCCTTGGGTTGTTCGCTTTACAGCGAGTGCGGGTGTGGGTGGGTGTGGGTGGTGCTTGGTGTAGGCGTGGCTATGGCATTAACTCAAAACTCAAACTGCAGACGCCGGCACGCACTCTTAATTAAATACAAAAGTGAAAATGACGCAAAGGCGGTTGCGGCGTACCGCGGCAAAAGCATAAGAGAGAGCAAGAAATACAAGAATGAATGTAAGAAAAAAGGTCGAGCTTTGACTATAAATTATGCAGGGCGAAAAACAAGAAACCGAAAAGTATTTTTAGTTGACCTGGAAAACCGCAAGAGCTGTGACAACCGCAGCATCCGAGTCGTCCTCCTCCTCTTTGCTATGACAAAAAGCAGAGAACGTTGAAAAATGCGTCTTGGATTGAGATAAGTTGGCCAGACCCAAGCACCCCAACCAGCGCAACCAGCGCAACCAGCCCAACCACCCAGCCACCCAACCACTCAACCATCCACCTGCTCCGCCCATTTCAGCACTCTATAACGCATTGAGTCTGTGTAATGTCCTTCGTTATTTTTGCACTAATTTGTGGTTTTCCTTTTTGCCTTTTAACGCACAACGAAATTAGCTTCATTATTGTAATTAACTTGGCCCAGTCCCATTGGCAACGCACACACACACACACACACCTACTCAGAAATAGCTGCTGGTTGTGTGGAACGTTGGCAGCGCTTTGTTAAATTTAGCAAATTAGTTCGAGTTCAGCAATCAGACCGTTGATTGACTTGATCAAACAGCAACTGGAAATGGGACTGCGAGCCTGCTGGCATAATTGATGTCTAGCTAGACTAAAATAGAAATAAAATATCTGTGAGTGTGTGGGTGGGTGGACAAGGCGATTAAGCCGAATTGATAATGCGCTGCAGAAATAAAAAAAATATATATATATGTATTTTGCTGTGAGAAAATATGATTGATATTGAATGATAAACTAACTGTAATTCATTAGCTAAGTATTTACAGTAGCAATTCCAGTAGTCACAGTAGGCACAGTAGTCACAGTATTCTCAAAAGTCACAGAATTCATAGAAATCACAGTTTTTATATTAGTATATCACAGTAGTCACAGCATTCACAGTAGTATATCACAGTAGTTAAAGTAGTCACAGTTGTCACAGTAATCCCAAGAGTCACAATAGTCACAGTATTCCCAAAAGTCACAGTAATCACAGTAGTCACAGTAATCACAGTAGTCGAAGTAGTCACAGTAGTCACAGTTGTCACAGTAATCCCAAAAGTCCCAATAGTCACAGTATTTGCAAAAGTCACAGTAATCACAGTAGTCACAGTAGTCACAGTAGTCACAGTATTCACAGTAGTCACAGTCATTCTGTCGCAGTCACCGTTGTCACAGTCATTATGTCGCAGTCACAGTCTTAGTTCCTTCCCATTCTCATTCTTTCATTCACAGTTTCGGTCTCTTTCCCATACTCTTTGTCATTCTTTCACAGTCACTTTTAGTCACAGTCACAGTTCCCATCGCTGTTTTCTTAAGCTAAAAAAAAAAAGAGGAAAAGTTTTGTAACCCTAGCCTCAAACCTTTTTTTCCATTTGGTTCTGTTTGTCCATCTGCCTGCCCACTCACAAACTCATTAAAAGTCTTGAGTTTCCAATCAGACAAATGTTAGCCTCCATTGCAATTTGACATTTGGTAAAAATCAAACCCTGTCCCCGCCCCCACTTGGCCATGTTGCGTTTAACGTTGCTTGAATGTGGCACGGTCAACTTTTTGGGGCATTCAAGCAAAAATATGTCTTTCATTTTGGTTAGGCAATTCGCTTTAATGGCAACCCAAATCAAAATTCAATTCGTGGAATAACCCAAATATACACACATGGACCATATGTGCATGTGTGTGCGGCTGTGTGTGTGTATGCGTGTCTGTTTCCGTTTCCGATTTGTGTTGCTAGCGCCACGTGGCTGACATGTTAAAAGCCTAAATAATTGCCCACATTTTATTACAGTGTATGCCAAAGAATAAAATGTGTTTTCAATTCAAAAATACTTTTATATATATATATACATATATATGCATAATATGCAAAACGAAAACCGTTCTCAACTTATCTTCTTTCTTTTTAGCCATGTTCTATTAACTCAGTTGAAACCTTTTTCAATTCTAGTCAAGCAAATAGTTTAGCAGCTTATCCCTGGAGCATTTAACTTGGACTTCTGACTGCCCATTGTGTGAGTGTGTGTGTGTGTGTGTGTGGGTGAGCGTGTGCGTGTATAATATATGTAAATATGTAGAAATTAACAAAGGGACAGCACGCCTGAATTATGGTTTGTTAAGTGGTTTATAAGTTTGACTGTTCCATTGCCTTCAGCTTTCACATGCATAATTTAAGATATATAAATGTTTGCTGGACTGTGAAACGTTATGTAATATATTATATTATGCATAAATACTTGGTACGAACTTTGATATAATGGCATAATTAGAATATAATGGCATGATTCGAATTTTGATTACATATATATGAGAGTAGACTGCCTGAACGAAAGGTTAACGATAATTATATCTGTAAACAAGACTTGAATTATGCAAAATATATACAGTTGTGTTCATTAAAATAGTACGAGGGAACAATAAAAAAAATATTATGTGAACAATTTGAAATGAATATAGGAAATAACTTTTAGTTGATTAATTTTGATAAGTAAACAATAAGCTCACAAAGAGGTTTCTGGAGTACCTCGTATGACTTCAATAAATATTATTAATAATTTCAAAGAAGAAATAAATAAATACAATTTATTTCATAAGGAAAAGTTAACTATAACAAAGGTTAGCTTTTTAATATTATTCAAAATTCATCTACTATGTTTCACTTTGTATAATATTGATATAATATTATATATATATATATTATATATATATAGCTCGTAAAACAATTATTAATAATTTCAGAGTTAAAAATAAAAAATAAATAAATAAAATTTATTTCATAAGAGAAAGCTAACTATAACAAAGGCTAACTTTTTAATATTATTGTAAATTCGTCTACTATGTTTCACTTTGTATAGTATCAATATAATATTATATATATAAATATATATCCTCAAATTCTTCTCCCGGCACCTGCAGCTGTTATGCATATCAATCAATATCAATCGAAATTCCATAGCTGTGCTTCGCTCTTATTTCCTTTCCGACTAGTTATTTACCTGTCTGGCGTCTCAATTGAATTTTCTACATAAACCATCGTAGTTTGCCTCGTATCGCATTGAAGTTCGCTTGTATTAACTGGCGCCAAGTGTTGAGCTTAACTTGTTTCAATTGATGCATAATTGACGCAGCCATTCCGTATCCCATTTCATATGCCGCCAGCTGCCTGGGCGGTGTCTTGTTTACCTGCACCATTTGTTTAGTCTGTTGCGCTTGTGGCTCGGCTTACCTGAGTCTGTAGTTGGGTGGAAAGCTATGGCACAGCAGGCGGTTGGGCACATGCGATGCCCTGCCATTTGTCAGTATCCGTTCGACGCTCCAACGCATTGCCACGCGTGTGTTTACAAAAATAAAACAAAATTATGATGAACAAAGGCAGCTACAGCAGCAACAGTAGCAACACCAGCAGCAGCAGCAGCAGCAGCATGAGCAACTATATACGAGAGCGACTGCGACAGCGCATCTCATTGCTGCGATTGCATTTCAATTTGCATCGCCCGAATGCTGAGCAACGCAATTACAATCAATTTGGGCACAGCCAGGACTACGATTTGCGACAATACGTGAGTGGACGCAAACAATTGCTATCTGTGTATGTGCGTGTGTGTGTTCGTGTTCGTGTTCGTGTTGGTTAATTGCCAACAGCAACAACTGGCCAAAAAGTTGCCTCTGCTGTTGCTGACACGAGCCAACAGTAAAAACAAACTTTAACTAAAATCCATTTAAAACAGAACTTTAATCACTTTGCATATATTTATTTGATCAATTTCATTATTGAACGGGATATTAAATTTATTGTGCTCGAAAGTATGCTACATTTTATTTGTCGCCCAGCATCTTTGCCATTTTCAACGAATTTTCATTGTTATTGACAAACAAGCGACATTTTTGCGGTTGCAATTGTCGTCTGCTTGCTTTCGGTTGCCTCGGGCAGCAGTCAGCCACCAAGCAGGGAGCACCGAGCACTCTGCACACTGTCTGCCCTGCCCTGCCCTGCCCTGCCCTGCACCCTGTTGTAACTGCCACGCCCTGCATTGGACGTGTTGGGACACCGCTTAATTTCCGGCAATGCGAGTCACGTACGCTTTTCCTGCCTTTATATGCAGTGACATTTTCATTTTGTTTGGCTTTACACAAACACACACACACACAGACACACATGCAGACATGCACAAACACAGATATTCACACGTAGCAGCCGCATGTCTTACAAAATGAACAAAATGGCGGCTGAGCTTATCTCAAATATATATGTGTGCGTGTGCGTGTGCGTGTATATGTGTTAGCCTTGCATGCAACGCGCCAAAAAAGTTTTTGTCAACTCATTTTGTTGCAATTTGCGCACAAAACTCGATTATTTTTAATTAAAACAACATTTGCCTGGCTCCACACTCTGAATAAATGAAACGAAGCGCAAGCCAACCTCATGGCCTCAAGTCGAACTGAGAAGCAGAAGCAGAAGCAGCAGCAGCAGGAGCTGATGCTGAAGCAGGAGCAAAAGAAGAGGCACAAATAAAAGCCAGCTAGGCGCACTTCTCAATCTGGGTCTATGCTTTTAATTATACGCTAACGATGCCGTCAACAAGGTTCTTTTTTTTTAAGCCTCAAGTCCGCAATTGAAATACAATTTCTTCAGCTCTTTTACTTATTTTCAAGCAGACCGTGAGCACTGAGGTGGCTTGGCAAAGGCTGGCAAATATGCCAGGACAATGAGAGCTGCGCCCAATTCCGTTTGCCAGCTGTGAAATATGAGTCGAACGGATGCCATATCATAATCTAAACAGTAATCGCAACAGTATCGCATTCGCATTCCGATATGCTTTCTGTTGAAGCTGTTGTTGTTGACTTGAGGTTTTCCTGTACACGAATTTGTTGACATTTAACGACTAAACATTTGTTTAGACACTGCGTGCCCTCGGCTACAAGAGCCGTTAAACGTGTTTCGCATTTCAACAGACGAAATACAAAAATAAAACGTGTTCAGCTCCTATTGAATTTCACAAAACAAAAACCAAAAAAAAAATAAATAAATGCGACCCTTTACAAATTGTTGGCTAGAATAATTGAAGCGTGTCATGTCGAGGATGTTTAACAATTGATAGAGACCTGCTGGAATTTTAGAAATAAATACCAGGCCAGACACCCACACACACAAACACACACAATGTTAATTAGAGTTCAAACTTGATAAATCTGGAATGCATAAGTACATGCATGCCTTCATGCAGACACCTAGTCAAAGACTGTCTAGCAACAGTTGCCATAATAACAGAGCAACACAATAGAGACAGAGAGAGAGAGAGAGAGGCACCCGGAGAGGCAGAGGGAGCACGCAATTGCAAAGCAAAACCAAAGAAATTATAATTAAATTTTGTGTTTTGGCATTGGACTCGAGTGTAGGAGATGCGAGTGGAGTCGCTACGCAAATGTAGCGTTTGCGGCTTGAGCGTTGAGCGTTGAGTCGGTTGAACAAAGAAACCAGCGAAACAAAACACACAAAAAACAAAAAAAAAACAAGAAGAAGAAAAAAGGAAAACAAGAAATGAATAAAGAGTGTGGGTAGAGCGGAGCGTAGTAAAAACAAACCCGAACGAGAATGGCTAAAGAAAAGCTGCAGCTGGTTTCCGTTTTGCTTGGGCACAAAGATTTATTGCCTTGCATGGATTACATGGCCAACAAAATGGGCGCCTTGTTACCATAAAGCCGCTTAAAGATTTTAATTTAAGCGTCGCTCGCGCTGACGAATGAACACGCACAACGAGACCACAGGCGCACGCACACACGCACACACGCCCAATCAAACAGACAGATGAGAGATGGAGAGAGAGAGAGAGAGTAAGAGAAGCTGTAAAAATTGCAGTGCCTTGATGTATAATTGGGTTTATGTTCTGCTTGGCCATACCCTTTAAGCGCAAGTGTTAAACGCGCCATTTATAAGCGCCAGAAGACTTTTTTTTGTATTTTTTTGTATATACCAAAAAGAATTAACTAGCATTACACTGATTTTTCTGCAGACAAATACATCTGTCGCTTTGCTCACTCTTTGAGTATGACAGCATTGGTTAAAATTTATATAGAAATGGTGTATGCTGAAAACAGTTTATGCATATAGGCTGACATACTGATTGGGCTTATGTAAGCAGGATATCAAATGGGTCTTCTTAAGCTAGATATAATGCGCTTTAGTCTTAACAAAACCTTTATAAATAAAATAAAAATCATGATCAATAGCCAGTCTATGCAATTTATGTAAATATCTATATATATCAATCTTAATTTGAGCTCATTGACTATGGAAAAGAGAAGGCATGCATATTTACAATAGTAGGATTTCTTTAGAATCATACTAAGTATAAAAAGTTTTACCCATTTGGGGGCAACGGCTAACTCAGCTGATTAAAATCAACAAATAATTATAACATGGAGTACTTTGCATATCTTATTAAATATACTATATAAAAAAATTCCTTATTTTAATTTTATAAATAATTTATATTTATATATGTATTTACATATTTCTATACCGACAAAAGGTCGGCCCTTAACCCATTTGCTAACAACATAAAAATCATCTGTGTCATGGACGTATTCTAGACAATAATTCGCCTCATCTAATCAACAGGAACCTGCTGTGGCTGTACTAATGAAATTCTGTAAGCTTCTTTAAAAGTGAGCGCCTCCAGCAGTCGAGCTTAAATGAGTTTTTAATTAGATTTCGAAACTGCGAGCATAATTAAATAATGCTCAATAATGTTTTTAGTCATTTGCGAATTTAATTGTGATCATAAAAATTCATAGCCTACTTTTCTGGGCGCAAGTAAATGTAAACTAAATGTGGCTGTAGAGCGATAGAAAGAGACAGAGAGGGAGACAAAGGGACAGACAGCGTGCGCATTAAAAATTCAATAAAAATGTGCAGTTAATATAAATGCGCTGGACGAGGCGTGGCATTGGTGGGAAAATTTACAATTGCAGTGCAGAATTTTCATTAAAACTAAAATTGTAATTTTTGTCGAGCGTTGAATTTATGATGCGCACGTGACTGGCGCAGGAAACGGGCTTAAATGATGGCTTAAATGAGTCGTGCACTTTTGGCCAGCTGCCGACCCATCGCGTCGTTCCCAAAACTGCACTTAGCAGCTGCATTTGAATTTATTAACAAAATAATTTTCAACTACAGTCGAAAAAGTTGGCCCGCAACACAATGGCCAAAAAGGCAAACACAAAAAAAAAAGAGTATAGAAAAAAAAAATGAAACCAAACTGAAATGCAATTGCAGCAGCGCTGAAATGAAATTTTATGCTGTGCCTAAAATAAATACGTGGCATAAATAACAGTAGCCGGCCAGCAAAAATACAGAAACTTGCAAAATTATTTCAATTCTGCTTATATATGTATATAGAAATTTCAAGGAGATGTAAAATTGCATAGAGTATGCTAGGGTAATGAGACTAAAGCGAGGCTAATGGACTGCATAGGAGAGATGGTGGCGTATATATTTAGAACTGAACTGTTTTAGATTGAAATATGACTATCAATTTTCTTTATTATTAATAGTCTGTTTAATAAGACATACTGGACACTCCAAAAAAACCCTTTGTGATCTTAGTAACAAAATTCTACCCAGCTGGGCGCAATTTTCTTCTCTTCGAGGAAATCCTCAGCATTAGGCACATCTTTTGCATTCCTTGAAGCACTACAGAGATCAAAACAAAACAAGAATAAGAAATTATGACTTTTGCTTTATGCCAATCTAACTTATATTGCTGTAAAATATCTAGCAATATATCAGCCTGGCTTCCCCCTAAACAAACTTTTTGTCTCTTTTTCAGCTACAGCTCTTTGCCATTGCTTAGAATAAAAAATTAGCTTAAATTCAGCAGCCGCCAGCAACTCTTAGACTTACTCATTTCTGCTTTTCACAGCGTATTAGCAATTCGCCTAATCTATTTTACAGCCCTGGCGTTTTTCTTAGCTGATTTCTTACTTTCACGCCTTCGCGCTGTCCAGAACATAAATAACAAGCAGCTGTTTCGCTTCTTTCCCCTCACTCACTCTCTCTCTCTCTCACTCGTAGTGGAAAATGATTTTAACAGCAAAGTTTTGACTGCTGCGCCCGGACGACTGCGACTGCTGGGTGTTAAGGACTTAGAACGCAACCCGTTGCCCAAAAGTTCAATTTCCACGTTAAGCCCGAAACAAGGATTCGCACAGCGATTCGTTTGCTTCTTTTTGAAAATGTAATTTTGTCGTAAATGTCATTTTTTATGTTTGTTTGTGTTTGTGTGTGTGTGTGTGTGTGTGTGTGTGTTGCTTTGGCAACACCGTCTGCAATTGTTATTGCTGCTGCTGTTGCCAAAAAAGAAAAATATCTTCAAATCACAGCGACAACGACTGACGCTTAGCCACGCCCCCCACGGCCTCTGGCCTCAGCCTGTGCCTCGGCGACATTTCAACTCGTTCATTTTATTGGATTTCGCTCGTTGTTGTTTTTAGCTGTTACATTTAATGAAAATTTGTTGAATGTCCTCCTGTCAGGCGGAGCAGCCAAAGGCGAAGGCAAACGCAACGGCAAAGGCGTGCAAAATTTTAAATTGATTATTGCAGAGACGTGGGCGTGCCACTCACTGCTCGCATGCAGCTGAAGCAAAAAGAGGCCAGAGAGTGCGAGCCGGCTTCTTTGAGGTCTCCAGTAGCGTATCACAGCATGAGTTTTATCAGCCTCGCGCCCCATGCCCCGCGTCCCTCGCCAGTGGCTCCGGCTCTGTTTAATGTGCTCAGTACTGTTATATATTATCGTTTATGATGGAAACATAAAACTTGCACGCGTCGTTGACGCACGCAGATTGTCCTCGCTGCCTTTAAGGTGTGCGTGGCCAAGGACTGCCTACGATTCGTTACGTTTTAGGGACTATATAGTGATGGGGGTTCTGATTCTCTGGCTCTGGTTTGGGTGGGCATCCACTTTTATGCCTCACTTGGCACTCGGTCTAAGACGTGGCCATAAAATAAACGCACTGAGATGAATTGCCCAGCGCAGAGAAACAGAATGAGTGAGACAGAGAGAGAGAGGGCAGGAATCTGAGGCAACCGCCGTGCCGCTCTTTTATCTTTGCATAATGGAAATTCGTAGACATTTGAGCCCTTTTTATAGACATTTTAGTTCGGTTGGAAATTTAAGATATCAAATGCTTCCTTCACATAAAACACAATTTTATTGCCACATTTTCAGTTGAGTTTTGTGAAATGAATTATGTGTTATAACATAATGCGCTGAGTTTATTTTACGTGGAAAACAAATAGCTCAAATTATGCTAATGAAGCCATCAGCCAATTGGATTAAGGAGGAGCACTAGGATCTGGCTGACTTAGTATATGCTTTCTGGTTGACAATAAACTGGGAGGTAAAGAGGAAAGGTTTCTCTCTACAAGTCTTGGCAGTCATACAATATAGTATTTAACAAATCCAAAATAGTATTCAAATGCATATTCATATTTAAGCTGAGTGGATGCACACACTAGGACACTCATACATAAACAACAACAAAATACCAACAAGTAGTGCAAACTGAAAATGGAAATAAAATAATTGCAAAAAAACAAAAAAAAAAAGCAAACACAAGCTGCTTTCCCTTTCTGCCCGTTGGGCACGGCAGAAAAGGTCTATGGAAAATGTTGGAGAAAATATGCAAAATAGGCTGAAAAAGTTGCATATATGCAATCCACACACACTGACTCACACACGTGCATTTGCATAGCACAACAAAGGCAAGTGAAGGAAAAAATCTCTCGGCTTTTTTTCTAATGCCTGTTCGCTCATTTTCATTTATAGCCGCACCTCCTGTCGCGCTTTTGTTTTGCCGATTTTTGCAGTTGCTGCTATTTTTAGACTATGCCACGCCCCCACCTTCGTCCTCATCCTCCATCGTCCTACGATTATTATGTAGCGCATTTTCATGCCCAATGCGAACACAATACAAAATTTAATTTACCGCATAGAATTTAAATACGCAAGGCTAAAGCGCCGCAACAATGCCCAAATGGAGCTGACCGACATCTAGATACCCTGTACGACTATTACTACAAATTGCAAGCACGTCAATATGCCCGCTCAGTGCGCGCTGCATTTTGCTGTGGGCTAGGCAAATGAAAAATAAAAAACTGGAAAATTTTGCGCCTGAAAAGAAAAATTCTTTTGTTTCTGCTTTTGCGCCTTTTCCGCTGGGCATATGCAAGGCCCAGCCCAAGCCAGCCCCCAAGCCCCACATCCATTCCCCAGGCGACTGGCTGCAGCTTTGCCGTCGGTTTTAATTATGGAAAAAGTTTTTGCTTTATTTAGTTTAAACAATAAGTGGTTGGAAAATATGAATTATGCAAAGAGTCACACAGCTTGCCAATGTGTGTGTGAGACTGAGTGTCTGTGTGTGGGGATGTATGTGTGTGTGCAGACTTTTCTTAGGCAAAATGCAAATATTATGCATTCTACTTTAGCACTGCTCTTATTTTGGTCTTTGCATTGGCAAGTGAATCGCTTGCAGCGCTGCTTTTGCTTTCCTTTTCAACACATTTTGCTTTAAGTAATTACGAAATGATTTTCAGCCTTAATCTCTGAAAGATGTTCAGCGAGTTACGAGAGCTGAGAGTGTTGTACTAAACATATTATATATAACTGTGATATGTACTCAGCTAAGTTCTATATAAAAATTTGATACAGCTAAGACCGACCTAAGCTCGGATGCTAGTCTAGGCTGGGCTCATAGCAACTTTCCAAATATTTCTAATGCATTTTATATGCTAGCAAAGACAGCGCTGGAGAGGCATGGACAGAGATGTATTGTATATAGATCTCAATTGTAATATATATTAGCAGCTGCCTTCACTAGTTTTTGCCACATTCATCAGGAGAGCTAGCCCACAGTTTTAGAGACATTCATGGGGCTATGATTTTTGCTGAACGAGCAGGATCAATATTTCCACAACTTTTATTAATACACCTTCCATCGAGTCTCATAGCATTCAGCTTTTGTCAGGCAGCTGTGTTCACTCTACCCTTGCCACATTCACTACGCCTACGTCATTTACTGATCGGAATCGATAAATAGTTATCGAAATCGATCGAAATAGTTGTCGGAATCGAACGATCAAGTCCCATCAACATTTCCACAAGTTTCATAGATGTACCATCCATCGAGTGATATATCATTCAGCTTCTGTCATGCAGTAGCATTTAACTTCTGACATACATTCGCTAGAAGACCTAAACTAAGAGCATTTATATTTATGTCAATCATTTTTATTTGTTTTCCATTTCGATAGCAATGATGATCAATTTTTTCACAAGTTTCATATTACGCAGCCTTTGACATTGATGTTCCTTCCATCGAGTCTCGTAGCAATCAGCTTTTGTCAGGCAGCTGCCTTCACTAGTTTTTGCCATATTCATTAGGAGAGTTAGCCCACAGTTTCAGAGCATTCATGGGGCAATTATTTTTGCTGAACGTGCAAATATTTCCACAACTTTTATTAATACACCTCCCATCGAGTCTCGTAGCATTCAGCTTTTGTCAGGCAGCTGCCTTCACTCTACCTTTTGCCACATTCACAAAGGAGTTCGCCCACCGTTTCAGAGACATTCATCAGGCTACGTCATTTACTTAGCGAGCAATTATGATGAATATTTCCAAACGTTGCAGTCTTTGGCATTGATGCACCTTAATCAAGTGTCATAGCATTCAGCTTCTGTCATGCAGATTTCTGAACTCAAGCTTCAAGTTTCGTTTTTTTAACATTCACTAGAAGACATTAGCACATTAGCACTGTTTCATAGTCATTCATAAGGCTATGCCTTCTATTTAGCGAGCAATTATGATCAATATTTCCAAAATAAATAGTTATCAAAATCGATAAATAGTAACATGTTATCGATACCGATAAATAGTTATCGATATCGATAAAATGTTATCGATATCGATAAATAGTTATCGATATCGATAAATAGTTATCGATATCGATAATAGTTATCGATAATAATTATCGATATCGATAATAATTATCGATATCGATAATAATTATCGATATCGATAATAGTTATCGATATCGATAAAATGTTATATATATCGATAAATTTCTATCGATTTCGATAAATAGTTATCGATATCGATAAAATGTTATAGATATCGATAAATTTCTATCAATATCGATAAATCGTTTTCGGAATAGAGCGATCAAGTTCAGAGACATCGAACTATGATTTTTGATGAATCATTTTCGACTATCGATAAATAGTTATCGAAACAGATAAATAGTTATCGGAATCGAACGATCAAGCTCAGAGACTGATTTTTGCTGAACGTGCAAATTATGATCAATATTACCACAACTTTTATTAATACACCTTCCATCGAGTCTCGTAGCATTCAGCTTTTGTCAGTCAGCTGCCTTCACTCTACCTTTGCCACATTCACTAAAGGAGTTGACCCACAGTTTCAGAGACTTCATAGGGCTACGTCATTTACTTAGCGAGCAATTATGATGAATATTTCCAAACGTTTCAGTGTTTGGCATTGATGCACCTTAGTCAGGTGTCATAGCATTCAGCTTCTGTCATGCAGCTGTCTTAACTCAAGTTTCCAGTTTCGTTTTTGTAACATTCACTGGAAGACATTAGCAGATTAGCTAGAAAGCACTGTTGTTTCATAGTCATTCATAAGGCTATGCCTTCTATTTAGCGAGCAAACATGATCAATATTTCCACAAGTTTCATAGATGTACCATCCATCGAGTGATATATCAGTCAGCTTCTGTCTGCAGTAGCATTTAACTTCTGACATACATTCGTTAGAAGACCTAAACTAAGAGCATTTATATTTATGTCAATCATTTTTATTTATTTTCCATTTCGTGAGCAATGAGGATCAATTTTTCCACAAGCTTCATATTTCAGTCTTTGACATTGATGTTCCTTCCATCGAGTCTCGTGGCATTCAGCTTTTGTCAGCCAGCTGCCTTCACTAGTTTATGCCACATTCATTAGGAGAGTTAAGCTCACTATTTCAGAGACATTCATGGGGCTATAATTTTTGTTGAACGTGCAAATTATGATCGATAGATCAATATTTCCACAAGCCTTTGACATTGATGTTCCTTCCAATGAGTCTCGTAGCATTCAGCTTTTGTCATGCAGCTGCCTTCACTAGTTTTTGCCATATTCATTAGGAGAGTTATGCCCACAATTTCAGAGACATTCATGGGGCTATAATTTTTGTTGAACGTGCAAATTATGATCGATAGATCAATATTTCCACAACTTTTATTAATACACCTTCCATCGAGTCTCGTAGCATTCAGCTTTTGTCAGCCAGCTTCACCTTCACTTTACCTTTTGCCACATTCACTAAAGGAGTTGGCCCACAGTTTCAGAGACGATTGTCTTATGATTATAAGGCTACATTTACTTAGCGAGCAATTATGATGAATATTTCCAAACGTTTCAGTCTTTGGCATTGATGCACCTTAATCAAGTGTCATAGCATTCAGCTTCTGTCATGCAGCTGTCTGAACTCAAGCTTCAAGTTTCGTTTTTTTAACATTCACTGGAAGACATTAGCACATGCACAGTTTCATAGTCATTCATAAGACTATGCCTTCTATTTAGCGAGCAAATATGATCAATATTTCCACAATAAAATAGTTATCGATACTCGATAAATAACTTTTATTAATACACCTTCTATCAAGTCTCGTAGCATTCAGCTTTTGTCAGGCAGCCTTCACTCTACCTTTTGCCACATTCACTAAAGGAGTTGGCCCACAGTGTCAGAGAAATATATCGATATATTTTTGGTAAACATCGTATCGATAAATATTTATTGAAAGAGTTATCGAAATTGATACACAAACTGCAGCACATGCGTGCGTGCCTATGTGTGTCTGTGTGTGTGTTTCTTGTGTGAGCAATAATTGTTGAAATATCAGATCCTCGAACGGGTTTGGGGATTTCGTAATCGAGCAGTCTCGATTTCTTACTTGTTTCTTACTTGTTTTGAATTTCTAATTCATTTATAGAAAACACTGTGAAATTCATTTAAATTAACTAGAATTTTGAAACGCTTTAAACTCATGCGCTTTAGCTGAAATGTTTGTATATGTGTTTTTGTTTGTAATGTTCATGCGGGCTTGAATGGCTTTTTGGCTTATGCAAACACACTCCATACCCTGTGCTAGCAATTATCCAAGCGCACGTACTCGGCAGAAAAAAAAGAGAAGAAGAAGAATGTCATATAGAACAAAATAGCAAACATGATCAATATTTCCACAAGTTTCATAGATGTACCATCCATCGAGTGATATATCAGTCAGCTTCTGTCATGCAGTAGCATTTAACTTCTGACATACATTCGTTAGAAGACCTAAACTAAGAGCATTTATATTTATGTCAATCATTTTTATTTATTTTCCATTTCGTGAGCAATGAGGATCAATTTTTCCACAAGCTCATATTTCAGTCTTTGACATTGATGTTCCTTCCATCGAGTCTCGTGGCATTCAGCTTTTGTCAGCCAGCTGCCTTCACTAGTTTATGCCACATTCATTAGGAGAGTTAAGCTCACTATTTCAGAGACATTCATGGGGCTATAATTTTTGTTGAACGTGCAAATTATGATCGATAGATCAATATTTCCACAAGCCTTTGACATTGATGTTCCTTCCAATGAGTCTCGTAGCATTCAGCTTTTGTCATGCAGCTGCCTTCACTAGTTTTTGCCATATTCATTAGGAGAGTTAGCCCACAGTTTCAGAGACATTCATGGGGCAATTATTTTTGCTGAACGTGCAAATATTTCCACAACTTTTATAAATACACCTCCCATCGAGTCTCGTAGCATTCAGCTTTTGTCAGGCAGCTGCCTTCACTTTACCTTTTGCCACATTCACTAAAGGAGTTGGCCCACAGTTTCAGAGACGATTGTCTTATGATTATAAGGCTACATCATTTACTTAGCGAGCAAATATGATCAATATTTCCAAAATAAATAGTTATCAAAATCGATAAATAGCTATTGACATCAGTAAATAGTTATAGGTATCGATAGCAGTAAATAGTTATCGATATCGATAAATAGTTATCGATATCGATGAATAGTTATCGATATCGATAAATAGTTATCGGTATCGATAATAGTTATCGATATCGATAAATAGTTATCGATATCGAGTCTCGTAGCATTCAGCTTCTGTCATGCAGCTGTCTTAACTCAAGTTTCCAGTTTCGTTTTTGTAGCATTCACTGGAAGACATTAGCACATTAGCACAGTTTCATAGTCAGTCATACATATAGCGAGCAAATATGATCAATATTTCCAAAAGTTTCATAGATGTACCATCTACCATCCATCGAGTGATATATCATTCAGCTTCTGTCATGCTGTAGCATTTAACTTCTGACATACATTCGCTAGAAGACCTAAACTAAGAGCATTTATATTTATGTCAATCATTTGATTTGTTTTCTATTTTGTGAGCAATGAGGATCAATTTTTCCACAAGCTTCATATTTCAGTCTTTGACATTGATGTTCCTTCCATCGAGTCTCGTAGCATTCAGCTTTTGTCAGCCAGCTGCCTTCACTAGTTTATGCCACATTCATTAGGAGAGTTAAGCCCACAATTTCAGAGACATTCATGGGGCTATAATTTTTGTTGAACGTGCAAATTATGATCGATAGATCAATATTTCCACAACTTTTATTAATACACCTTCCATCGAGTCTCGTAGCATTCAGCTTTTGTCAGCCAGCTACCTTCACCTTCACTTTACCTTTTGCCACATTCACTAAAGGAGTTGGCCCACAGTTTCAGAGACGATTGTCTTATGATTATAAGGCTACATTTACTTAGCGAGCAATTATGATGAATATTTCCAAACGTTTCAGTCTTTGGCATTGATGCACCTTAATCAAGTGTCATAGCATTCAGCTTCTGTCATGCAGCTGTCTGAACTCAAGCTTCAAGTTTCGTTTTTTTAACATTCACTGGAAGACATTAGCACATGCACAGT
The DNA here is from genome assembly GCF_054131065.1 of Drosophila arizonae. Lineage (NCBI taxonomy): Eukaryota > Metazoa > Arthropoda > Insecta > Diptera > Drosophilidae > Drosophila > Drosophila arizonae. The sequence goes on along the minus strand of NC_142924.1, from coordinate 14,246,266 downwards.
TTCATAGTCATTCATAAGACTATGCCTTCTATTTAGCGAGCAAATATGATCAATATTTCCACAATAAAATAGTTATCGATACTCGATAAATAACTTTTATTAATACACCTTCTATCAAGTCTCGTAGCATTCAGCTTTTGTCAGGCAGCCTTCACTCTACCTTTTGCCACATTCACTAAAGGAGTTGGCCCACAGTGTCAGAGAAATATATCGATATATTTTTGGTAAACATCGTATCGATAAATATTTATTGAAAGAGTTATCGAAATTGATACACAAACTGCGGCTCATGCGTGCGTGCCTATGTGTGTCTGTGTGTGTGTTTCTTGTGTGAGCAATAATTGTTGAAATATCAGATCCTCGAACGGGTTTGGGGATTTCGTAATCGAGCAGTCTCGATTTCTTACTTGTTTCTTACTTGTTTTGAATTTCTAATTCATTTATAGAAAACACTGTGAAATTCATTTAAATTAACTAGAATTTTGAAACGCTTTAAACTCATGCGCTTTAGCTGAAATGTTTGTATATGTGTTTTTGTTTGTAATGTTCATGCGGGCTTGAATGGCTTTTTGGCTTATGCAAACACACGCCATACCCTGTGCTAGCAATTATCCAAGCGCACGTACTCGGCAGAAAAAAAAGAGAAGAAGAAGAATGTCATATAGAAAGCGTGATAGAGCGCGGGAGAGAGAGAGAGATAGAGAGAGAGGAAGAAACCCGAAACTCGAATTTGCGCATAAATTTGCAAAATGACAATAAAAATGACAATGGCTGTCGAGCGGCGGCAGCAACAACAACAAAAACAATGGCAACAACAACAATTGGAGCATTGGCAGCGCTAATCACAAAGCGTTTATCAGTGCCCATGAGTAAGGCGTGACAGCGACACCTCCATACTGTGCCCCTCTCGCACCGGGCTGTGGGCCTCCCCCCTGTCTACCTGTCAGTTCGTAATAAATTATTATCATTAATATTTTGCGCTTGATTTTGGCTGGGGCGCTGTTTGCCTTTGCCAGACAGGCAGACAGGCGGACAGACGGACAGGCATGACATGGAGCGCTGTCTATAGGCAGCAGCAACAGCAGCAGTGGCAGCCACATTTGTGGGCGTGGCACGTAACGCTCTTTGCATAAAAATGGCGAACGAAAATATCTAATAGAATAGAACAAAAGCGTCAACAAAAATGTTCAAAACGCGACGAAATTACCAATAATATAACTGAAACGAGTCGAGAGGAGGCAAGCGGGGCAACGAGGCATGCCACGGCAGCTAGAGTCCCTTTTTTCTCTGTGTGTGTTTGTGTGTGTTTTCGTGTGCCAGCAACTTTATAACACCCTCCACGAAGTGCACGCGATAATGGCTCCCAATTTGATAATTAATCACGTCCTCATTCTGGCCGCCTGACGCCCCCCGCGTGGCTGTCCTGTGCTATCTGCGGCAATGCCACAGCTGCCCCGGCAGGAGGCAGCCGTACCCAACTAGGCGCTGGAGCTTCATATTTTCCATTAGTCGGCCTCTTCTACTTCTACTACATTTTTGTTTTTTTTTTTTTGCTGCTGCTGCTGCTGCTTCTGTTCGCTTTTATTTTATTTTTCAAGCCAACGTCGAAATTAAGCGAATTTCAACGAACGATAAAATAATTACCTTTATGATTATTTTCGCCACGATGCGGGACGGCGACTGTCGTGAGACGAGCGATAGCAATTGTAAGAGTATACATACTATGTGTGTGTGTGTGTTTATGTGTGTGTGTGTACAAGGCGACGCCCACAATGTGGCAAACGTGTCTAATTTAGCGCCTTAAATTTATTGCATTTGTGCGCTTAAAATGTTTGCCAGTTCGTTTTTATGGCCCAAAATTGAAGCAATTGATGGGAGTTCTGGAAAGTTTGGGTCTATGCGCATAACCGTAAAACTTCTTAGGCAGCTATTTTATAGGAAAATATACAAGCACACACACACATGCATGCCTGTATTTGTACGTGCAGGCATATCCTGTGTGCGGGGGGGGATTTTTGGCAAGGTGCTACAAATCGTTGAAACTGAAAATTTGATGGGTATCTATGGGAAAGCAAATTTTGAAAATGAAATTTGAAGGCTAAGCTAAATGAGAGCTGGGCCATAATTGAGAAGCGCAGAGGAGGGTGAATGTGGAGAGGCAAGTGAGGCAGAAAATAAGTAAATAATAATTGTATATTTATATATGCAGGTTAAGATTTACAGTAAAATCCGGTTATAACGATGCCTCGAAGGATTGTCGTCATACCCGGAAGACGCTATAATCGTATAACTTTACTCTGGGAACCTCAATTTTCGTCGCCATAGCGGACGCTATAAATCGTTATAGCCGGATTCTACTGTATATGTGTCTGTGTGTGTTGGTAAAACTCCTTGTTAGCCGATTGAGCACGGCTCGTGTGTGCGTGTAATTTGTAGCCAATTATTAAATTGTATTTGTCAAGCCTTCAATCGCTAGACTAAAGCTGACTTGATTGCCTCCCACTCAGCTGCTGCAGTTAGCTGCCTAGATTTGTTGCAACCTGGCGTTGCATGTTTACTTGCGCCAAGAACTTGCCACAAATGGCAGCTCAACTTAAATTGAAAGCGTGGCTGTACTTCTTTCATTCTTTCTTCTATTACCTCTGTCATTTGGCTGCCAAATTAAGGAGAGTGACAGAGAGAGAGAGAGAGAGAGGGGGGGGGGGGGGGAGGAAGCGCGTTCCCATTGGGGGCAGCTTTTCGACAGCGGCGCAACCGCAATCAAATCGCATGCACACGAAAATTAACTGGAAATGCTGAAGCGTTGGGAAACGCAAAACCAAAATCAAACATTTGCAATTGTGAAAATATAAAATTGAGGAAACACGCAATGCAACGGGCACGTAGCACGTTGCAAGTAGCGCGCTGCAAGCTATGCGAATGACTCGCATCCGTTTGAGCCAATCAAGCAAACAAAATGGCGTTTTGTTGTTTCCGCTTTTTGTTTTTGTTTCAGGCTGCAGCAAATTTGTGAGCTGTGGTTGCAATCAAACCCAACAACAACAACAACAAGAACAGTAAAACTTGCGGGCGGCGGCAGCAACAAGAAATGCGAATTCACAACACGAAATTATTCACCTTGTAAACTGCATGGCAAAAAACAAAGAGGCAGGCGACTGTATGCACAGTTCAGCGCATTCAAATATATCAGTTGATACGCTAAAAAAAAAAACAAAAAATGGGTTCACGGTATAAAAACAAAATAGAGAGAAATACCTCGAGTTATTTGTGTTTATAGCCGGGCTGGCAACAAAAAACAAATGGCCCAAAAGCTTCTGTGCGAGCCAAATGCATTTGCAATGCAAAACTGGAGCACAGGAAGCGCGACGAGGCAGCACAAGGACATCACACACATACACACACACACACACGAGAGAGACTGTCATGCGACTGTTGCATCTGCCTTCACACTCGTTGAATGCTTCGCAAAAATTTATTTATGACCAACGCTTTGTTGTTTACTCTCTGCTTCTTCTTGCTGTTGTTGTTTTTATTTGTTTATTTATTTTTTTGCGACGAACTAGCGCAACTGGCACTCAATAAAACAAAAATCCTGTAGCCTGCATCTGTGTGTATGTGTGTGTGTGTGTCATGGCGAATGTCATGGCGGTTTTTGCTAGCGGTAAGCAAAGCTTTGCGAACCGTTAGAGGCAGCTGTGCTGTGCTGCGGTTTCCATTTATGACAACAACAAAAACCTAACCAAAATCCATGCGCAGCATTATTTATGCATGCAACAGTCACACATACACACACACACAACTAAATCGTATCCTCTCTCTCTCTCTCTCTATCTCTCTTTGCACTATTTTCACCTTTGCTCATTTGTTTTTTGTTGTTTTTTCTGTTTGCAGGGCTCGTCCAGTGCCGCTAGCGTCGCAGCCGCACCGCCAACGCCGCGCAGCGCTTTTCCCGGCGCACCGTTGACCGCCTCAGCCGTCGCACTCAAAGGCGCCATACCACAGCGTCCACCGGCCATGACCAGCCCAGCTGCTGCTGCTGCTGGCGCCGCTCTAGCAGCGGGCGCACCATATCGCGGTGCCACCAGCTGGACACCCCAGGGCTATGCACCGGCTGCTGCCGCCGCCGCCGCTGCGGTCGCCCAGCAGGCCTATCGCTATACGGCCCCATTGCCCCAGCCGGCATATGCGGCCTATACGCCGCATACGGCCACCACACCGGCCACAACCACGGTGAGTACCGGGGCATAACGGAAAACAATAAGCACATCAGCATCAGCTGCGAGGGCGTGGCTGATGCGAATTAGTTGTAGAACATGAAATAGTTAGCAATCTGTGTGGAGAGATTTTAAATTATTTAAGTGAGCAATTTTAGAGAGTGGATAATGCTTTATGAACCTTGTAAAGGTTTTGGGTATGGAAATTACAGCTAGAAACGGATTTTTAGTATTTTAATTAAGTTGAAGGTTTTTAAGATTGATATTTTATTAATATATAATATCAAGACAAAGACCTAGACAAAGATGAAGACCATGAAGAAAAGCAAGACCAAGACCAAGACGTGGATCTAGATGAAGACCTCGACTAAGATCAAGGCAAATGTTTTTCAGTTTAAGACCAAAACCTATACCTATATGAAGACCAACTAGAAGCCCCAGCCCCACTAAGAACAAGGCCAAGCCCAAGACCAAGACCTAGACCCAGATCTTTACCTAGATGAAAACCTATAGTAAGATCCAGGCAAACGTTTTTAAGTCCAAGATCAACAGCTCCATGAAGACCAACAAAGACCAAGACCACACCATGAGCAAGACTTAAACCAAAACCAACACCAATTGGTATTCCTCAACCCCTGCGCCTCCTTTGACATACGCTTACACATTCTAAATTTAAGCAAACTTCAAGTATTCTCCTACTTAATAAATTTCATAAATGTTTCTAGCCCCTACAAACTCTTAACTATTCAAGTTAATATTTGACATATTCCGCCCAATTTCATTGCACATTTTCCACATTTTCACTTGGAAAAGTTGGGCCAAGTCAACTGGCTTTCTAGTCGCACATAAACAAATATTTGCCAAAAGAGCATAAATATAATGCGAGGCAAGTTTCGAGCCGAGTTTCGCAAGTCGAATGTCTGTGGGCTGTGTGTGAGCCCATTTACATCGATGAGTGCTCTTCGTTATGTAATGAACCGCATAATCGCAAATTTATGTGCGCCCATCAAAAAGCCAAATGGTTCTCAAGCGTTTTACACTTCAAAAAACTACCTCTATTAACTCGGATAATAGAGGAGCCACAGCTCGGGTTGCTTGAGCTTTGGCTTATTGATTGTGGACGAGCGAGAGGGAGAGAGGGAGAGTGAGATGAGTGCAAGACAAGTGCTGCCATTTATTGTAAATTGTTCGAGTGTCAATTTATTTATAGCACGCACCAGGCCGCTCTCTGCGATTCTCAGCGCTGGACACTGATGCTGTGATTGGCGTGAAAAGTGCTAATATTAATTTGCTGCGATTGCAATTTGTGTAAGTTGTGTCTTTGTGGGAAGAGTGGAGAGGGAGTGTGACGGGGGGGATCGGCTATGGGCAATCAGAGCGTAGCAGGGGCAATCAATTAGTTTGGTTGTGGCTGTTGCCAGGCGGCATTCATCAAAGTCAGTGGAAAGCTTAACTGACTTGCCGCTGCCCATTCATTTTTGTCATTTTCAATTTGACAGTCAACAGCAACAACAACAACAACAGCTACAACAAGGGCATCATTAATAACAAACAATTAAGAAGTTCGTGAATGACAGTCGAGAGCCAGAGCTAAGCTCCGTCTGTCTCTCTGCTCGTCTGTCTGTCTGCCCGTCTGCCTGACTCTTCTAGCTAGTCCAGCAGAACCGCATCATCATCGTTCGCAGTAGGAGCAGAGGCAGCCACTGCTTATCCTGACAAAGCCCCAATGTCAGACCCCACGCAAGTTCGCTGCCAATAATCCCAGCCAGTGGGGCGAGGGGCGGGGGTGCGGTGTGGGTGGGTTGATAATAGGGTATGGCTTGATATCTCTCTCTATCTCCATTTAGAAAACCCAATTGAATCGGAATCAGCGCATGAAGCAAAGTCATGACGAATGATGTTTGCTGAATTTGACAAATTTCACGTTGCCACAGCAACAAATTCAGATCCAGCCAGCCACACCCACTCGCCACCAATCTCTCTCACACTCACTCTCTCTCTCTCTCTCTCTCTCTCTCTCTCTCTCTCTCCCTCTCTCTCTTTCTATATATATATCTCTCGGGACAGGCTTTTACTCACAGCTACGCAAAGTTCTTATTCCGATGCCACCTCGTTATATGCATCCTTTTATCTGCTCTTTCAGGCAGCATTTTCAAATTTGATTTACAAATGATTTTCAATTCGCCACGAAGCGCCTGACGTTGACAACATGTCAGCGAGTTCAAATTGCCAGGCGCTGGCTGTCGATATTCTGCCTCCCTCTCTCTCACTCTTACTCTGTCTTTCTCTGGATTTTCTTTCTTTTATTTTTGGCATGCGTGTCTAACCTTTTATATATATTTTTTGTCTTTCATATTTTTCTTCTTGCTTAAGCATTTCGTTGCTTAAGCAGCCATTGCGCTACGACCAACCGTCCCTCCGCCAGCTCCCTCACCCCCACCTCCACCTTGCTTAAAGCAATCACCTCAGCTTATTGTTGTTGTTGTTGTTGTTGTTGGTATTATTTTGTTCAATGCTTAGGGCAACAACTTCTAATAAATGCGCCGAAAAGTGCTGAAAATAAACGAGCAAATAAATAACCGAAGCGTGCCTACCCTTATACCTTAGCCCTGCTACTGATTCTTCTCCTTCTGCTGCTTCTTCTTCGTCTTCGTCTTTATTTTATTTTGGTCTGCCCCGCAGGTAAGCGAAACGCTTCTGCTTTTATATTTTTTTAGCCGATTGTCGATGCCTTTGCATTGGTTTTCGTGGGCTCTGCGGTTCGAGAGTTGTCGCCACGCCCCCAACCAACCGACCACCCGCCCACCCGCCTGCCTGCCTGCCTGAATGTAGAGCCGCGGGCGACCTTTGCGTTTTATTTTTATTTGCTATGCGCTCCGCCATCCGTTTCGTTTCGTTTCGTTTCCGTTTCGTTTCTCTGTTTCATTCGCTTGCCTCTTTCACTCAGCCATTCATTCAATGGAGCTTCAACATTGCCACGTCTTTTGTCCTGTGTCCTTCTCAATGTCCTGCCATTTGCCAACGCCGCCGCCATCAATAGTAGTTAAATAATCCAAGGAAATGTATTTTTGTGGGCGTCGTCCACTTCCCCCTCCCCACCTACTGCCACCTGTCTCACAGCGCCTGGGCCTAGCGAGTCACTCATTTTTCCATTACTCGTTACCTTAATTTTTTCTAGCTAGCTGCTCACTTTTTATATACCCTAGCTGGAATGGAATTTACGAATGGAATTTACGTTGGATACTTGAAAATATGGCACAAAGTTAAAAAAGAATTAACATTTTATAAGAAATTCAGTTATATTGAATAAGAAGAGCAATAGATATTGAAGAAAAACTAATTATAATGGAATAGTAGTTAATTTAATAGTAGTAGTTGTTGAATAGTACTATGGTAGTACGTAACGTAGTAAAATAGTAGTAGATATAGTCATATAAAGGTATAAAATTGTGTAGTCGTAAAGTAGTATATAATTGTTGTATGGTAGCAAATCATAGCGAAGCATTAAGGTATTATAAATTGGTTTGTCTAGTCTATTTAAAAGTAATAAAGTAGTATTGCACGGAGTAGAAATAACAATAATGTAGTAAAGTAACATATAAAAGAGATTGAGAGTGCAGTATTACATAGACAATAAAAATGTAGTAATAGACTAATAGTAGTAGAAAGTTCAGGAGCACACAATATTAGTAGTAATAGTAGCACAATTAGAGAAAAAGTAGTAGATTGAGCAGCAGTTAACAATAATTAAGTAGTAGCTAAATAAAGTTTACTGGCCAACAGTATAGAAATATATATTGAGCTAAGTAATAGTAGACATAATAGTCTAAAATAGTGGCAGAATAGTATAGGGTATCTGTTGGCCTTACCACCAAGCCATTAACAATATTTGCCAGCCACTTGTCCATTAAAGCTGCATGCGAATGCCACTCATAAATATTAAGTGCGGCTACTTATTTTTGGTTTTTTCTCTCTGCTGTATGTTTTTTGCTCCTTTTTCTGATTTTCGTCGTTCCTTTTTTCTGACAGCCTTTTTGCGTCGTGTCTCCCCCTCGGGTCATAGATTATCGCATTTGATTTGAGTGTCGTTAGTATGTAGCCCTGCGGCAGCTAGAAACAACAAAAAAGTACATTTCATATACATCGTAGTGTATATATACATGTATATATTATATTTTGTGTGCGCAGCCCTCGCGCAGCCAGGACGCGCTACGCCCACATTTCACGCCCCTCGACAGCCACGCAAAATGGTTCTCGTGCTGCGTTCTCCCCTGGGCCGCTATCGCGCTTGATAACTCGGACGCTGATAAGGCGAAATGGAATTTGTTTTAATTATAATTGGCTTTTCTTTTGCTTGAAGAGCTCTCTCTCTCTCTCTCTTGACTCTTGACTCTCAACTTTCGTCTCCCGTTGCTCGTCTCTCGTTTCTCGCGTCTCGACTTTGTCGCTGCCACCCCAAGAGCTTAAAAGTGCCTCGCAAATTTGTTTGTCAAGGACGCGTTGATTGCATTTTGTTGCCGTTGCTGGAGGTAAAAGCTGCTCGACTTAGTCCCTGATGCTGTGATAGGTCCGTTCAGTTCAGTTTAGCAGCATTATTAATATAATTATAATGTACTTATGTTACTTACATCTCTTACTTGTTAATTAGCTTAAATTAAGTTTAGTTGAAAGCTACCAAAATGATACCGGAGCGTGTCAAAATGTGGCCAGCGATTGCAGAAGACTGAGAGGTAACTCCCACGCCCTCAATTGGTTGACTCAACTCGGCTCGTAACGGTATCAAAAGCTAATAATAACATGCAATGCGAACAACGAACGCTTGCTAGTTAACTCTAGCCATGTTCGGCTTGAATGGCATTTCCCTTATCTAACATTTTGCTTATTCAACTGCATTTGCTGGCCAGCAGCTCCCATTGCGCACTGCCATCCACTTTGGGAGTCAAGTTCTGTGCCATTATCCAAGACTAATATTAATATTACGATGCTGCTCACTGCTTGCTTCTCGCTGCTTGCTGCTCTCGTATCAGCATGTGAATAAAACGCAAATCCAATTGCCTGCTCGAAAACAATTGCTAGGCAGCTATCCAATCCTATCTAGGCGCCATGCCTAACGGGCTGCTTGGCTGCATTATGCACTCGTAGTTGCTTTTCAATTGCGGTTGCCTGGACATATTGAAGATAATCATCAGACAGACAGACCGACAGACAGACAGACAGACAATCATTCCTTGCATCTGCCTCAAGTTGTTAAAATGGAACACTTTGGGGCCCCCGCTCGTTGTTGGCCATTCACTTCCGAGTCGGACTCCTTGCTAACTGTCATGACATTTCAGTTGACATTTCAGCATCAATTGAAGACAAGTTGCCTCATTGCAATTCAATGTGCACTGGCATTTGAGTTCGCCATAGTTTTGCAATAACTATAAGCATTAGTTTAATTTTAAATACGTTTTCTATTCTCTCGAGTGAATCAGTACGCAGCCAACTCAACTTGTTGAATTTGAATTTATTTGTAAAGCGACGAGCAGCCGCAGCAGAGCAGCAGCAGAGGAACAGGAGCAGAGCAGAGCAGCTGCAGTCGAGTCTTTGGAGAAGGATATAAATGTAAATGTTATTCTTGTGCATTTATTCCGTTTTAAATTTTAATTATTTTTAGCAGCAGCACTTGGACATTTCCTTTTGTTTCCAGCTACCAAGAAAATGCTGTTGAAATGAAAGAAAGTGACTGAGAAAGAGCGAGTAAGAGAGAGAGAGAGAGAGATAGCTGAAAGGATGCTTGGCGCTGCACTTGAGTTTGAAAAGCAATTATTGTTGAAATATTATTTACATATTTTGCTCATATATATGTATATATATGTATATATCTATATATCTTGTCCCATTCTATCTCTTTGGGCATCTGTGGCGGCTGCCTTAGTGTCTCTACTGACTGACTTAATGCTCATGGGGCGTATGAGTGTTATGCAAATGTATTGCAGATAATGCAACATAATGTGGACAGTGCAACAATGCCACACAGTGCGCCTGCTCCTGCCCCCATCCATTGCGAATTATGAAAGCAAATACAAATCTTCAAGGATTCGCTTTTGAGACAAAGGAAATACTTTTCTATGCAAGCGAGATGAGTTAATAAGAATCATAAATAATAGCACAATCTGCATGCTGAAATTGCTCAGCACAAATTGCAAATTTTCCTATTTGCAAATGGGTTGGCTTTGAGTAGGCTATAGATGGACATTTTAGTGCATCAATTTGTGAATATGCATAATGAAAGTCTAGTCGAATTGGAGCTTAGCTCTGTTAAGTCGGATAGTAAACGATGTTGTGTGCATTCAATTTAATATGTGAATGGAGCAAATGATGCTCAGACATATGTCGGAGTAAATGATGAACTATTTGTTAAGTTATTAGAGGATTATAGAGTATTAAGCTAGTATTTTTTGTAAGGGCAGCATTTGTAGTTGTAGTTGTAAGGATGAACATAGCGATTTCGCTGTGTTTGTCTCTGCGTGTTTGCTGCCTTCATGCTCTCTCTTTCTCTCTCTCTCTCTATGCTTGCATTATTATATTGATACTCAAGATGTTTGGTCTTCTGATATCCCTATATCAGGGGAAGCAATCCGCAATGATCTACATCATTCATACGTCCAGGTGGAGTCAAAAGACAGTCGATATTGGGTGCACCATTCTCAGTTGTTGACTTAGAGAAAACATAGTTCGAGTGATCTTGCATCTACCAACACACGCACACAACTGAGATGTCACTCAGCTATAAAAGTCGACTTCTCTTGACAAAATCCAATGGCTTATGCTTAGGCTGACTAGAGCTGAGAGCTCTGCCCGAGCTAGAAGAGATGTAATTTACACGGTAATGGAATATAATTCAGTTGCTCTTGTGAATGTTCGCTGATCGATATATGTATATACATATATGCCTACTGTATAAGTATAACCCATTGAGAACGAATTAAGTTCGGCTTGGATTTATACTTTACAATGTGTGTGGAAACATTGACTATATCGAATTGACTCACATGCCAAGTTTTCATTTA